>NC_022012.1:68122616-68123771 GCF_000317375.1 Microtus ochrogaster | reverse complement strand
GGAAGGAAGGAAGGAAGGAAGGAAGGAAGGAAGGAAGGAAGGAAGGAAGGAAGGAAGGAAGGAAGGAAGGAAATCTGAATTTCTGCATTTTCCAGGCAGCAAAATTTAAAAAGCTGACACGTTTTGCCTGGTATGTCCACTGTTCTGGTGAAAATGAAGTGTGTGTGGGTAAATGAGTTGTGAGTGGGAACTGCCCTGCTGAATGAAGCCTCTGCACAAGAGTTAAATACTCGCGTTTACATTTTAAAGTGGCATTTCGTGACTTAAAGATGAATGATAAGAACCCATGCTGATAGTATAAAGTTTTCAGTTATGATGTCATAGCCATGGGATGAACATCAGAATAAGAGAGGAGAATCTATGGAAGGCAGGGAGGAGGCAGGCTGGGGAAGGAAGGTTGGGGAGGAGAAAAGGGAGGGGGAAGAAGGGAGGAAGCAGTCAGGAAGGAGGAAGGCAGGCAGGGGGTGGAAGTGGGGGGCAGGCCCTGTGTCTTAGAACCTTCGGTAGCACTTTTCTCTTGCTTCTCAACAACGGGGAGGTGGACAGGGGTGGGGAATCTTCATTTTTATTTTGTATCATGACTCAAAACTTAAGTCGCCAGCCTTGGCCTCCACCTAGCTTTTTCTTCCCTGGGAAAACGTCTCCCTTCCGCTCTGGTGCAGCCACACTCCTCAGCCTGTGCCAAAGAAAAACCTCTATCTTATTCTTCAAACTCTAGTCACAGGGTTGGTCCTCTGATGCTTTTGTCCTTAATCCTCCCAGAACGGTCCCTCCGCAGCCCTGGCAATGGTGAAGCCGCTTAGCGCAGTCATTTGGCATCCATCCCATTTTGCTTAGCTGGTGGCAGAAAAGCTGCTGGAAGACAGGCAGACTAGGCCCCTTGTCTTCCCTCCATCTCTCCACATAGCTGCCTATGAGTCTAGAGCACCAACAGGGCCTGTGAGTGAAACTGGGGTCTTTGTGGAGATGTTGTTTTCTGGGGGTTGCCCTTCTTCAGTGAGAACAGACTTGCCTCTCCTTGACTCCCAGGCAAACATTCAAAACCCCACTACAGGAAGCCCTGAGGACCGTGGGCTGCACGCAGGCTCGGGACTTCCCTTCACCTATCCAGCACTTCCATGTTACCAAGTTTCTAATTTCCCAGTGCTCTGCTAT
>NC_022012.1:68120535-68122503 GCF_000317375.1 Microtus ochrogaster | reverse complement strand
AACTAGCTTTGTAGACCAGGCTGGTCTCGAACTCACAGAGATCCACCTGCCTCTGCCTCCCGAGTGCTGGGATTAAAGGCGTGCGCCACCATGTACATCATACAACATGAGGCGTGGCCTAGCGGGAAGTAAGTCACTGGGGTGGAAGTTCTCGCCTCATGGTGAGTTGGTGAGAGGAGGCCCATTTTGCTGGCTTTACTTACAGAAACCACACCAAAGGTCATGCCCAAGACAGACCAGTAGGTAGGGTTGGAGAGGAAAGAAATAACTAACATACAAGCTATCGTTAAAGACAATGCTACCACTGACCAGTCCAAGGTGGCTCTGTTCTTTTCCCAGGATGACAGTCCCAAATCCAGGTTTGGGCTGCCCTTAGTTTTGGAAGATGCCTTAGGTGCAAAATTTCGTGCAGCCCTTTGAGGTTTTCTCTGGGCAGGCGGCTCATAATTTTCATCATGCTGGCCATCCTGTGACACAGAAAGGCAGTAGCCGTCAGTGACATAGTAGGGCTCACGGGATTAAACCTTTGATCTGGAACTTAAAAGTGTGTAACTTCAAGCCAGGACTCTCTGGTCTCCTTGGACTATAGTTCACTCTAGAAAATTAGGACGTTATCTAGTTATCAAAGGAGCATCTTCTATTCATATGCAAATTTATGCCTGGGGCTGGGGAGATGGCTCAGTGGGTAAAGTGCTTGCAGCACAGACATGAGGGCCTGAGTTCAGATTCTGCAGCACCTACATAGAAACCTGGATGAGGCTAAGCCCACTGATAATCTCGGTGCTGGTAGAGACCTGGATTCTGGGGTCTCCCTGGCTAGCTAGTATAGCCAGAGGGGCAAACCCAGGCTCAGTGAGAGACCTTACCTCCAAAACTAAAGTGGAGGAATAGAGAGGAAAACTCCTGCTATCACACTCTGGAATCCACAGCCAGACACACGGGTGAATGCACCCACACACGTGTGCACATACATATTCCACACACAAAAAGGAAAGGGGACCAAAGGCAGACGTACATATAAATGATGTACTGATACCACCTTTGTTCTCCACACATTACTGCCTTTTCCTCCGATTTTAACAAATTGCTCATTATATGTAATTACTGATGAAACACATAGCTCATATGTTATAATACACACTTACGTTTCATGGCCATATATACAACTAAGCGACAATGGAAATGTATTTTAACACATCCTCCTCTTTCCTAGTTTCTAGTCTTTAATGTGACAATCTATCTACACATGACTTTGCTTTCTGCCCTGACTCTCCACTTGAGAATGAAATCATAATTTTCCTTCCATTCAGAGCTTCGTGAGAGTTTACGGGCGAGTGTCCTAGTGATGTCTCTTGTTCCTTACAATAAATGCCAATTAGTTAAAACTGCAGAAGACATCTTTATGTTTCTTTTCCCTTTTGAATAACTTCTGTAGGCACATAGCCCGCTATATCAGAGTGCTCAAAGGCTGTGAGCATTATTACAACCCGTGATGTGTGAGTCCACATTGATTTTGTAGAGCATTCAATCAATTTCCACCGCCCAGGCACTTATGAATGTGACTGATTTTACTTTGACCTATTATTCAACGCCAGAAATCATTTTAAGGTTTTAATTTAATTTTGCTCGTGAATTGGGGCCTTGACTTCGTTTAACTTGCATTTCTCCTCACTGCTGGCAAAGTCAAAGAGGAAACAATTAAACCTGCAGCGTTAGTGACCCGGGAGGAGATTATGTTCTTTCCACACATCTGTTCTTTCTAAAGCTATGAGGGTCTCATAGATATTAATCCTGGGCCTTAATTCCTTTTTATTTCTTTTTCCTTCTCTTCCTTTTGGAATTTCTTATTATAAAATTCATGTTAGATATGAAGATAACCATTTGGATAAAAATAGTTTTAAATGACTAAGAGCATTTGCTACACATCAGTGATTACACTGTCATATACTTTGTTCTTTCTTTTCTAAC
>NC_022012.1:68113469-68120224 GCF_000317375.1 Microtus ochrogaster | reverse complement strand
AACTCCAGTTATAGGGCGCCCTCTTTCGGCTCCCTGAGGCACCTGCACTCATGGGCATAAACCCACTCAGAGACACACATATAAATAAAAATAAAATAAGAAAAGAGAGTTTTTATGGAACTGCAAAAATATGGTGCCCATGTGGCACAGTATTCTGCCATGTGCATTCTGAGTTCATCTATTTTCCGTCTGTGGCCGAGGTCTCGGCTTTCACACTGTCATCTTAGACGTGAGTTGTTGCCTTGCTATCTGCAAAGAGGAGCTTATTGCCAGTGGGACTGTGTCAGAGAGAACAAACATAGAAGATTCTGGGTATGTATCGTCCACTAGCTTCCCAGACGGATAGGGTTCAACCCACAGCCTCATCAGAATTTGCCTGACTGCCACAAATCCTCCCCTTTAGTGAGCACTGTGGTTTGTTTGTTTTTTTTTTTTTAAATCATGACAATTGATAAATTTAAAACGGTGCCCTGCTGTTTGGCTTTGTATTTCTTGGATTGCTCATGAGGCTGAAAATACTTTCATGATCTCTGTGTTTTTTTTAAGGTATTTTTTTCCTTTAGATCATTTTTCTTTGGTGACTCTGTTTTTTTTTTAAGACGTTTATTTTTTTTTAACAGACTAAGGACATGAATTCATTGTCATTTGTTATAACATTTCCTCTAGATTGTCTCTTAATTTCTTTCTATATGCTATGTTTGAATTTTTACATAATAAGATAATTTTAATTTTTTAGATAAGCTGCTTTTCTATTACTTTTGGGGTGCAAAATCTTCTTTCAACCACATGTCAATAATCGTTTGCCTGTATTTTTTTCTGGTTTTATTGTGACGTTATCACTTAATAGTTAGTTCTCTTATTCATTGCTTATTTGCCAGCCAAGTAAAAAATTCAAAATATTTCATTTTTTTAAAGTAGCCCATCAGTTTCTTTTTTTTAAAGTTTTGTTTGATTCTTACTGGTGTGTGTGTAAGAGAGAGTGTGTGTGTGAGAGCGTTTGTTTGTGTGTGTGTGCACGCGGTTGCGCGCACATGTGGGTGTGGATGTATGTGTGAGGGTAGGTGCTGGCAGAAGCCAGAGGGTCAGATCTAGAGTTACATGCAGGTGCCTGGAATTGAACTTGGATCTTCTGCAAGACCCTCAAGTATTCTTCTGCATTGAGTCATCTCCCCAGCCAGAGCAAGTCAGTTTTTATGATGTTACTTACTGGATATTTCCTTCTGCCCTGATTTGACATATTTAGTCAGTGTGTGTATACCCCCAAACAGGCCGGTATCTCTTTCTGAGCTGTCTGTTATGTTCCATTAACCTTTTTCCTCTCAAACCAGAGTTACAGAACTTATTCTTCCACCTTCTGAGACAAACAACCTCCATTCCTATTCATTAAAATGTTGTGTTAGTTGGGTCTTGCTACTATTTAGCTCTCAAAACTCCACTCATCCAAATTTGAAACACTTAATTAGAATTTCGCCTTTTGCCTCAATCCCCCTCAGACACTCTTGGACCTCTAACTGTACATGCCCAGTGTCTCTCATCCAAGTCCTTTGTGTCTGATGATAAACATTATGCTTCACTTTGTATGGGAGTCATGGTTTTCTTACTAGAACCATTCCTGAGTACCCAACACATCTGCCACTGTAATAAATTAGGGCAGGACTTTTTTCTCTTCTGTTTGCTGAATTTCAGCAAGACCTACTTTCAAAAAGACAATCTCTTGATCTATCCACTGATTTGGTTTTTGTCCTTGAATAGCTTTCTCATGGCCCCTGTGCTGAAGGTTTGGCTCCAGGTTCACAAATTACTGAGGGAGCCAGAACTTTTGGGAGGTCCCTAATCACTGGGGGCACCTCACAGGGGGGGCTGTGGTACCCTACTTAGTCCCTTTCCTCTTCTTTCCTTTCACTTCCCACTACGAGAGGGGCAATTTTGCTTAAATCAGTACTCCCACCATAATGGGTGCCCTGGCCATAGGCCCCAAACCATCAATGGGTTTATTGATCAGAGTCTAAGTTCTCCAAAATTGTCAGCAAAAATAAACTTTCCTCAATACAAGCTAATTATCTCTGGAGTTTTGTTATAGTGATATGGACAGTGAGTAAAATACTTGTGAGACAAGGAAAGGGACAATCAACTGGGCTCAAGAAGAATTGGGAGAAGTGGAAAGGGCTGACTATCTACAGGAAACGGCCAGGGGTCAGATTGGAAGAAGTTTCACTATTGCTATTGCTTTAAACCAAGGTCATGCACAAATATATAAGAAATAGATTTTCAGATCACACAAAATTAGAGACAAAAACTTTGTATGATAGGTGGCAGAAAGGGGTATTGATTAGAGAATAGGATGGGCTGTGAGGAGGTAAGGCAGGGGGATTTTAATGTGAATTCTTCCAGAGTTCAGTATGAACTATATTTGGGTCCAAGAGAATAGCTGTCCAGGGTCAGGATGAAGGACCGTGGTGTGGGAGTCAAAGCTAAGATGGGAGCTAGGCTTAGTACACACATTATTATCTGCAACATAGGCAAGAATTCTATTTTTAAAGTTAACTTAAATTTAGTCATTTTTTAAATTTATCTTTATTTATATATGTGTGTAAGTGCATGTGTGAGCAGGTGTCCCCAGAGGCCAGAAGAGGGTTTCAGGGTCTCCTGGAACTGGAATTAGAGGTGACTGTGGGCTTCCAGATGTGCTGAAAACTCAGGTCCTCTGAAAGAACAGCAAGCACTCTTTAACCACTGAGCCATCTCTCCAGTCTCAAATACAGCTGCTTTATGTGGATCGATTCACATGCAAACACATCATGTTTCATTTTGTGTGCAACATTGTCATAAAGACAGGAACATGGCTGAAAATGCAGGATCTAGAATGGGAAATATCAGAGAAGGAAGAGAAGCCATGTGATATAGCTCCAGAGGCTGGCAATGTGTGGCCCAAGCTAAGGACATTCGGAGAACACAAAGTCACACAGCACTGAAGGCATCCTCATGTAAGAAGAGCCTTGGTACTGTTTTTGAAGAACATCAAGAAGTCAAATCAGTGATTAGAAGCTATAGGAAGTCTGGTTCGTGCTGAATATGCTGTGGAAGAATTTGGACGACCAGATGTGAAGTCCAGCATTGTAACGTTCTATGGGACCATAAGTGAGCTACTTAGCTTCCGCCGTCATCACCCTCTCCACCTTGTCACATGGAAACGTGACAGCTGCCACACAAGATTATTTTCATATGTAAAATGGAGCGTAAAGCTTGACAAGAAGAATTTGTAGTAAGACCTGTGATTTATCAAAGTTGATCAAAGATAGAAAATGACCCAATGATCTCCCTGTCTCTGGGCACAGTGCCTGAGAGATGGGTGTCAAGAGGTGTACACAGGGAAAGGAGGGCAGTGTGGGATTCTAACTCAAGATGGCTCCTGACTTGGTATTTTTTCCATGCCTTCTTGCACTGTGCTTATCTTGAAAGCCCTTCCATGCCAGGCCTTTCATACATGGGGTAGCAAAGGATGTGGAATTTATTTCACTCTGGCTCTTGTGTTACTAAGTGTATGACTATGAACAAGTCACCTGCTCTCCCTATAATCTTTATATCTAAAAGACATTGACGCAGTTTCTAGCCTGCACGTCTCAGGGCCTTTATTGGGCATCAGCTACAACATAGATTGATGTGGGATTCCCCTCTGTATGCTGTGAATACCATTGGTTAATAAAGAAACTGTCTTGGGCCTGCGCAGGGAATAGAGGTAGGCGGGGAAAACTAAATTGAATGCTGGGAGAAGGAAGGCGGAGTGAGAGAGAAGCCACAGAGCTGCCTCTGGAGAGAGACATGCTGAAACTTTGCTGGTATGCCATGACCTCATGATGATGCACAGATTAATGGAGATGGGTTAAATTAAGATATAAGAGTTAGCCAATAAGAAGCTAGAGCTAATAGGCCAAACAGGGATGTAAATAATACAGTTTCTGTGTGATTATTCCAGGGCTGAGCAGCCAGGAACCAACAAGCAGCCTCCTCCAACAATAGATAGGAAAGCACTTTTAAACTCTAAGCCTGATGTAAGAGATTATAATAGCTATGATAATTATAAATTGTCCCACCTTTCCCACAGGAAGATGTACTGTGCATGTCTCCTGGATCAGGACACCAGGCTTGGATCATTTGTCTTCATACCGCCCTTTTGATTCTACATGGGTTTGATCAGAACCTGAGCTGTGACCCCTGTTAGATGGCTGTGCTGAATCTTAAAAGATGAGAAACCATTAGCCAGGGAGACAGAACAGCCAGAAGGCCTCTGTGAAGAATGGCACAGGTAAGGGCATGACAGAGACAGTGATTTTCTCTGCTGGGAGGAAGAGGGAATCCACCAGCCTGAGGACCAGTTTGTGGTTCACCAAGGGGCATATGTTTAGTGACTGACAAGACAGTAACTCAAGGTAGAGGCTCTTATCACCAGGGACAAATACACACTTTACCCTATGGGCAAAGAAACATACATGAGAATGTTTCTATAAATATAATTAAAGCATTCTGAAAGAACTCTTAGTTTTCATAGACATGAAAAATAATTCAGAAAGGTAGAAAGAGGGGGCTCATTCAATGTCTGACTCCCTAAAGGCTCCTTTGACGTCTGACCCACTGGGGGGATTCAGATAAAGGCCACACACATGATCGCTGGCTTGTTTCTGATTGCAGTGTGGGAAATATTCTGCAGGAAATGAGCATAAAGAATTCGTTCTAAGCACTGAAAGTTGGAGCAACTGCACCCTCTCAAGAGAATCCACGGCTGAACCTCCCCAGATCTTGAGATGCCTACCACCTTATCTCCCCACAAATAGCTGCACCTCAGACTCCCCACTTAACCACAGCCTCACATCATGCCTCAGAAACACCCTGGGCTTCTGAGCCTGTGTCCCCAGATCTCATTCCCATCCCTCCCAAACCAGCTGAACCAACATTTCTTGAGGCAACCAAATGGTGGCCACATCAACTGGCACGCCCCAAGTCCATGCCTCACTTGACAGATTCTCCAGAGTTCTTCGTTCACATAGTGGCCTGAAAGGTTGCCGGGTGACAAGCCCACCTCCTGCCCAAGAGAGCATCTGGAGGAAGGGAACAAAGGGCATTCTTGACCCTCCTCTATGATCCAGACCACCAAGGGTTTGGGGAGGCATTCAATCTGGCTTGGGTTGGTAGATCCCTTGATGAGAAAAAGGTCCACCTCCCAAAGCAACCTGGGATTATTCACTTGTTTTCACACAAGGGTAATAATTTTCACCCTTTCTATAGAGTTTTGGTAATAAGTAGTTGGGAGGGATTTGGTAATGAGGTGCTTTGGAAAGATACGGAATTATATAAATATAGAGATAGCTGGCTCCTCCCCTCCACAGTAAGATAGTTATAAAAATATGGTTTATAAACTCATAAGAGTATTCCCAGATAGAGAAGCTAAGGTAGATAATAAACAGGATAGGGGATTGATTGATGATAGTAGGTAAGTAGACAGACAGATATGGATATAAATATAAATAGGTGATAGATAATAGATATGCAGGTAGATGATAGAGAGATGGTAGGGATAGATAACAGACCAATGATGAGTTGACATAGATAGATGGCAGGTGGATAGATAGATAGATAGATAGATAGATAGATAGATAGATAGATAGATAGATAGAATAAATAAGTAATAGATGATAGATAATAAGTTGATAGAAGGTGGGGGTATATGATATGGGTGACAGACACATAGATAATGGGTAGTTAGGTGATAGATAAATCAGTAGAGATAATAGATGATAGATAGATAGATAGATAGATAGATAGATAGATAGATAGATAGATAGATGATAGATAGATAATGATAAATAGATGATGATGATGATGATGAAGATAGATAGATAGATAGATAGATAGATAGATAGATAGATAGATAGATGATAGATGATAAATAGATGTATGGATAGATAGAAGATGATAGATTTTATGATAGATAGGTAGATAGATGATAGATAGATAGATAGATAGATAGATAGATAGATAGATAGATAGATAGATAGATAGATTGATTTGGTTTATACATGGGTGTGCCTGTGTTTATAGTATGTGTTTTTTTCTGAATTCACAGTTACACATAAAACCCTGGCTTGAGGTAGTCTAAGTCACTCTTAGCCCTTCGCATGCCTGCTGTTGCCTCTTCAAAGCTCCAGTGTTCCTGCCTGTCCTACATCCTCTGTTGTTGATCTCCCTGCTCTCTGGGTGGCATTTCCTTGCAGGGACAGAAGTGAGATGGACGAAGCCTCCTGACTCAGAACTTGAGATAAACAACAACAGAGAAGCCCAAGGGACTCTATCCAAACAAATGACCCTTTGGGGCTCTGAGGCAAGCCATTTGGTGGCTGGCATATGCAACATCCATTCCAAATGCCGAGTGACCTAATTAGTGCAAGGATGATGTGGAAGAGATGCTATCTGCATCGATCGCAAAACAAAGTATTGATCAATTCCTTAGAGTTTTCCTGACAATTTCAAGTTTTCCAATTCTTAAAGACAATCCTTTGGCTCAATATAGAAAAGGCCCAAATTGAATCTGTGTGGACATCAGTTTTAATGTGTCACAATTCAGGCTAACTATCTGTATAGATAGAAGGGCGTGAGTGTAAAGAGAATACCCTTATTTTCTAATTACTGAATTCAGTGATTATTATATTCCTAAATCAGTGCTAGGTACCAGAAATAAAATAAGTGTCTCTCTCTTCCTCTCT
>NC_022012.1:68109803-68113284 GCF_000317375.1 Microtus ochrogaster | reverse complement strand
CTGAGTTCCTTTAGAGTTATCTCCCTTGTCAAATTCAGCTCCAGGTCCCATCCACTGGCTCCATTTCCAAAGGCTGCTCAACATCTTCAGCTTGCTTTAGGAGTTCTCTGGGTCTGGGCAGAGTTGGCTGAGCACTTCCTTAGCAAATTCAAGAAATTATGGGCTCCATCCCCAGCAACACATAAACCAGGAGTGTTAGGGCAATAGCACTCAGGAGGTAGAGGCAGGAGGATCAGAATTTATGGTAATCCTCGGCTCCATAAGAAATTTGAAGCCAGCCTGGGCTACATGAGACTCTGCCACAAGGTCAACAGTTGTGTAAGCCAAAATCTTTGAAAGAAGTGGCAGGTGTAAGAGAATACTGTGACACTTGCCAGCAAAATAAGGAACAGGTAGTAGAGACGAGGACCCAGGTCTTCTGCCTCCAAATCCAGTCCACATAATTTGGCAAATAGCAGCCCAAACTGGTCACTTAGCTCTCACTGAATGACAACAGGGGCTGAAGAGTCTTGAAATAAACTCAGTGACACGATGGGTTTGGGGTTCTTTCTAAGCCCAAGTCTCACCTGATCCTAGAGAGCGATCCCCGGGTTGGGACAGTTGGGAAAGAAGGCTGGCCCTGGCTCTCATGTGAGAGCTGCAGCCATTTGTTTTGTTAACCTCATGCGAACATTACAAATGTGGTGGGAGCAGAGGTCTCCTCCTTTGCTAGCGATGTCTTGAGTCAACATGGCCCCTCTACCTTGACCTTCAAAGGAACCACTTCAAAGGAGGAAGGCAAGGTCCTCCTCAGATGGTGGAAACTCTGGGGTGTTTCTTGCTTTGAACTCAGAGGGCTGGGGTGTCAATACCAACTGGTTTGCCTGGCTGTGTGGGAGCATCTAAGTGGGTGGGTCTCTCAGTGACTCTATGTCTGATGTGTTGTGGGTGTCCTTCTTCCAATCGTCTTTAAGTGACAGGTTCTCAGGACAGCATTGGAGAAGAAAGCTTCCCACACATGGGCTCAAGCAGTTGAACCGGTGTTTTTGTAGAGACTGACCAGAACGTCCTTCGAGAACGCCCAGGATAGACTAATCCCTGATACTTAAAACTGTTCTGAGTTTGAGAATATAGCCAGCTCCATGTTTCCAGCCTTTCCAATAAAGCAACCTCCAACCACCTACCCTCATGATCCTGAATCCCCTGAATCCACACAGAAAAAATCAAAAACCCCCTCATGTTCTGTAGTCTTTCTCCTGGAGATCCATGGGTCCCTTCTTTCCCTCGGTGCACTCAGTTGGGTGAGGTGATCCTCTAATAAAGGTGTGTAAGAAACAGATTGGGAGGAAAGTAACCACACTTAGTCTTCTGCAGGGATGGTTTTCCTGAGATGTACGGCTTTTCATTATTAACTATCAGACGTTCCTAAGTCCAGCAGGACAGGTGGTGCCCTTGCTGGAGAAGTCTACTGGCAAAGCAGTGCTCACAGACTGGTCCTGAGTTGGGCTTCTCCGCATTCTTCAGTCTCCCCGTGGTTTTGCTCAGCAATGAGAATGGGAACAGATGTGGTAGCTGGCTGTTGGCTTCTGTTCCCTGGGCCTTCCTCTCTGCTGGGTACCAGAAGAAGAGAGGTCTAAGACAGCAGAACTGATGGGTGGAGGCAGCTGGGATCGCTAGTCACCAGGAGAGAATGCAGACCAGGAGAGCATCTTGGCTAGCATCAGGCAGTGGTGTGAAAGGGAGAGAACTGAACTGAGCTCTGAGATTGTGGGGTTTAATTTGTTAAGGCAGCAGACACGCCATAAAAGAGAGCCTGACTAAACAGAGCCCTGAGGACAATGTGGAAGAAAGCTTCAAGGGAGACGTAACATTTATTGGTGTAGTGGTGGAGATCTTTTTACCTCTGTGTATGTCTGTGTAACACATGTGTGCCTATTGCTCATGGAGGCCAGAAGGGGGCATCAGGTCCCCTAGAACTGGAGCTACAGACACTTGTGAGTCTCCATGTGAGTGCTGGGAATTGAACCCAGGTCCTCTGGAAAAGCAGCAGTCAGTGTTCTTACCCGCTGAGCCAGCCTCAAAAAACATTTAAAGTGAGGGTGGACCCTTGGTCAGAACTCTCTATGGAGAAAGGAAGTGGTGGGGAAGAGCAGGCCTGTGTGAACCAGAGCCAGATAGACAGGAAAGGGCAGCGTACAATTCAAATTCAAGAAGGACTTAGATGTTGGGAAATATAGCTCATAGACAAAGTTGGTCTTACTGGACTGAGGGGAGCCTTGACCTCTTCCCGAGGTCAAGCAACAGGCAACACGTGGACATTTGATGATAACAGAAGCAAGGAAAAGATACATGAAAAGATACGGGTACGGAGCAGGGTTAGGACCAACTTCACGACGATGACATTAGTCAGGGATGAAAACCAGAGTGATACAAGCCTAACAAAGCAGAGGGAGGATGAGGGAGATTCAGAGAACAGAATTTACCAGGAGTGGATGCTCCTTCTTAGAAGCTCTCTCTAGATCACTCCAGAAGTCCTCTTGGGAGCCCAGAGAGACAGCTTTTCAAACTGAATGGCATCACCAGCCCTCACCTTGGGATCTCTGACATTGTCTTAAGAAAGCCCGGGGCTGGTCTGCTTGGGCTCCTAGCAAAGGGATCAAGAGCTGTCCCTGGCACCTGAGCTTTCTTCAAGAGCAACCTCTCATTTAATTTTGCTTCTCTGTGTTTTCTTCTTTGCAAAAAGAGTACAATAGACACTGGGGTAGAGCAAGGATGTGGCCCTGGCCTTGTAGCTGCTCCCTGTCTTCTGAAACATGCTCCACTGTTTCAGCTTAAATTCTCTTCTATAAAGTAAAACGTTGCAGTCGGGCTGGGGAGATAGAGCAAGGGCGCAAGGGCTGCTCTTCCACGGGACCTGAATTTGATTCCTAGAACCCACACAGCAGCTCACAACCATCTCTAACCAATTCCAGGGCACCTAATGCCCTCTTCTGGACTTCATGAGCACCAGGCATGCAAATTTGCGCTGACATATATGTAGGCAAAACACCCATACACACTGAAAAAGAATATTGCAGACATTTCTTGGATGCCTGTCTCTCTTTCCTTCTTTATCTCCCAAAGTGAATCACAATCATTCTCCGTTATTCAACAACTAATCAAAAATGAGCACTTGCACGTCTAACATTTTAAAGTTTTGTATAAAAATATCAGTGTGTTATTACACAAAATTTGGAAAATATGAAAATGAAGGAAAAACTTGACATTTATTCCAAAGGCCACAACCAAGACAATGACTCTCCAACTACACCGTTCCCTCCCTGTGTGTTTATGTGCGTCTGCAGATGTGCGTCTGCACGTCTGTCTTTTAATAAGCATTTATCATGTGCATTTTGAACTTTTTTTAAGTGTGTGTGTGTGTGTGTGTGTGTGAGAGAGAGAGAGAGAGAGAGAGAGAGACTTTGTGTACAAGGGAAGGTACCTCAAAGGCCAGAAGAGGTTG
>NC_022012.1:68069430-68108992 GCF_000317375.1 Microtus ochrogaster | reverse complement strand
TCCTGTTCTCCAGGAAGTGACTAGGTCTACTTGACCACTGCTCCTGCTATGATGTACTGGTGCCACCACAGGCCAAAAACAAGCATGGACTGAAACTTCAGAAGCATGAACCCAAATTAACCCTTCCCTTTATTAAATTTATTTCCACAGATATTATGTCAGAGTAGCAGAAAGCTGATTTACGTAAATAAAGACACTCAGGCTAAATCGGGACTTAGAAAATCTTTGCTACTGGATTTCATCTTTATGTTTTTGATAGCCACTCTCATCTCGTTTTCTTTTTCTTAGTTGCAAAATCCACACTTTCTCGTTGACTATAAAAGCTTTGCATATTAAGTATTTAAACATATTGGTTATCAAATAAAAAACATTTTAACCTCATGATTCTTTTTATTTCTATGATATCAAAAAAGGTACTCAGAAATATCTGAGCCAAGAAGGTTAAAAAAATCTACACACTAAAACTATAAAATATGGATAAAAGAAATTAAAGAAGAAAAAATTCAATGGAGCCATAGCCCATATTCATGAATTAGAGGAATCAATATTTTTGAAATGTTCCTACTACCTAAAACAGCCTACAGTCAATAAAATTACTATCAAAATTTATATGAGACTTTTCATAGAAGTGATTAGAGAATTCTGAAATTCGTATGAACAATTAAATCCCTGAATAACCAAAGCAATTTGGAGAAAGAACATCATTAGTGGCAGCGTGCTCCTGATTTCAAATTTATTACAAACTATGTTAATCAAAACAGCAAGACGTTCATGAGGAGCAAAGATACACAGATCACCAAGCAGAACTGACAGTCTAGAAAAAAATCTCATGCATGCATATACAGTTAACTAATCCCCAGTGAGGTGCCAAGAATACACAATTACAAAAGAACAGACTCCTTAATGTGTGGTATAAAGGAACATTGGAATCTACACACAAAAGAAATTAGATCTTCCTCTTATGCCATGTACAAAGATTGGCTTGAAATGTGTTATAACTCGACACAAAATCGGAAACCATACGACTTTCAGAAAAGAAAAAAGAAGTGAAATTCCTTGATGCTGGGTGGAGAGCTGAATCAGTCAGCACAGGTGCTGTCCAGGCGTAGGCTCCTGAGGTTAATCCCAGAACCCACATAAAACATTGGGAATTGTGGCACGGGCTTGTAATCCCTGAACTGGGAGGCAGAGGCAGGCAGATTCCTGGGGCTCAGTGACCAGGTAGCCTAGTTTCATATGTTATCTCCAGGCCAATGAACAAGAGGTAGGTGGCACCTGCAGACCAATAAATGATGTTGACTTCCGGTCTGCACACATAGACATACATACACATACGTACACACCTGCACACCACACACACGCGCACACACGCGCACACACACGCACACATGCATGATGCTCATGCATGCGCATACACACATGACTCTGATATTCAGCATGATAATGATATGCTTTAGGTTACCAAAAGCACTAACAACAAGAACAAAAATTAACAAGTAAAATTATATCAAACTAAGCCGGGAGATGGTGGCGCACGCCTTTAATCCCAGCACTCGGGAGGCAGAGGCAGGCGGATCTCTGGGAGTTCGAGACCAGCCTGGTCTACAGAGCTAGTTCCAGGACAGGCTCCAAAGCCACAGAGAAACCCTGTCTCGAAAAACCAAAAAAAAAAATTATATCAAACTAAAAAGCATTTCTGTGGCTAAGGAATCAAGTAAAAAGACAGTGGGGCATGATGGCACATCCCCACTCATGCCAGCACTTAGGAGCTAGAGGCAGAAGGATCGTGAAATTGAGGGTAGCTGAGGCAACACAAGACCCTGTTGAAAGAAGCAAGGGAAGATAGCTGTCCTGGTTTCATTCTACTGCTGCGATAAAATGCTCTCACCAAAACCAGCTTACAGAGAAAAGGGATTATTTGGCTTATTTATACTCCCAGGGCACAATACAGTACTGAAGGAAATCAGAGCAGGAACTCAAGGCAGGAACCAGGAACGAACACTGCTCGCTGGCTTGCTCGCTGCCTGCTGATTGTCTAGCTTGAACCAGGAACGAACACTGCTCGCTGGCTTGCTCGCTGGCTGCTGATTGTCTAGCTTGCTTATGTAGCCCAAAACCATCTGCATAAGGAGTGATGCCTGCAACAGGCTGAACCCCTCCCCCCACATCAGTTAAAAGTTTTCTCACAGAGGCACCACAAGTCACTCTGAACTAGGTAGTTCTCCTCTTAGATGACTCCAGACTTTCCCAAGCTGACAACCAAAGCTAACAAAGACAGCAGCCCACAGACTGTATCAACTATATATTTGATACAATTTAAGATCTAAACCACATAAGAATCTCATACAACTTAATAGCATAAATAAACAAATCACAATTTCCAATGGGACAAAGGACTGGACTAGATACTTTTCTAAGAGTTATACAAAGTACATGCAAAGGTTCACACCATCATTGATCGTTGGGAAAATGCACACCAACAGCACACCAGGACATCACTTCCTACCTGTTAAGAAAAGACAAAAGGGACGTGTAGGCAAGAGTGTCAGGAAAAGCAGCCTTTGTACAGTGTCAGTGGGATTGTAAATCAGTGCTATGGGAAATTAGAACTCCCATATGACCCAGTAACCCTACTTGTGGAAATGGATAGATAGATTAGATTAATTTCATATATATGAAATTATTTTATATACATAATATATGTGAAATTAAATCAGTATCTTAAAGAATTCTCACGTTTGTTGTAGCACTGTTCATCTCATCTAAGATATGGAAACAATTTAAATATCTGCTAACTGGTAAAGAAAATGTGGGTGTGTGTGGGTGTGTGTGGGTGTGTGTGTGGGTGTGTGTGGGGGGTGTGGGGGTGTGGGTGTGTGGGTGTGTGTGGGTGGGTGTGGGTGTGGGTGTGGGTGTGTGTGGGGGGTGTGTGTGGGTGTGGGTGTGTGTGAGGGTGTGTGTGGGTGTGTGTGTATGTGGGGGGTGGGTGTAAAATATTGAACATTATCCAGATGCAAAAAGAAGAAAATTTTGTCATTTTGACAACACAGACAAACTTAAAGGATGTACTATGAGGTGAAATAAACCAGGCACAAGAAGACAAATGTATGATCTCGTTTATATTTAGAATCTAAGGGTTGGAGGGAAGGCTCGGCAGTAGCAAGGACATGCTGCCCTTCCAGAAGGCTCAATATTTGTCACCAGCATCCACATCAGGTGACTCACAACCACTCCTAATGGGATCTGACACCCTCTTCTGAACCCTACTGGGAACTGCACTCATACACACACACACACACACACACACACACACACACACACACAACACACTAATTAAAGTGTTCTTTCACTAGAAACAGGTTGCTAGTGGCTGTGGGAAGGGGAGATGGGGAGACTTTGTTAAAAGGTCTGAGTGAATACTTCCTGGAAATCTACTGTCTAATGTGGCGACCATAGCTAAACATATGGTACTGTTTACTTAAAGTTTGACAATAGAGCATCTTCTAAGTGCCCTCAACACACACAGTCATATACATGCAGATAAATTACTATGAATTAAAATGGTCATGTTAAGTCATTGATTGGGGTCACTGCACATAGAAGATGTATGTCACTTATACTGTCTACCTTGAATACCTTACATTTTTATTGGTCAATTATGATTCAAAAAAGCTGGGAAAGTAAAAGCATGAAACTAACAGGACTTTAAGATGAAATACAAAAAGTTTAAGACTAAGCTGAAGTTCAAAACATTTGCTCAAATAAAGTTGCATTATACTACTAAAGATTTGTTTTTAAAATATTCATACCCGCATTGCTTATTAAAGTTTAGAAAGATGGAAGTGAC
Source organism: Microtus ochrogaster (assembly GCF_000317375.1). Lineage (NCBI taxonomy): Eukaryota > Metazoa > Chordata > Mammalia > Rodentia > Cricetidae > Microtus > Microtus ochrogaster. The sequence continues at coordinate 68,105,145 of NC_022012.1, read as the reverse complement.
TCAAAGCATGCAGCAAAATGGATTAGCTAAATATTCAAGGAAAATCATGTGATCAAATTTTATACAGGCCTTAAAATTGGGATTTAGAAAATATAGACAAACAAGAAAACTACATCTGATATCATAAGTGAAAAAAATCAGATTATAAAATGGGTGATATTTCAAAAATGATCACAGAATGCTGGTTTTATTCTGTTTGCTTGTGTTTGGGATATTAATTTATTTTAACAATCAAAAAATGCCTTGTTTCCTTTATTCATATAAATAAGGAGTAATAAGCAAGCCTGTAAATCTGGTTCTTGGATGGTTTTTAAAAGTCACATGGATTTTTTGACAGTCATGGGATTCTTCTTTTAAGATTTTAATTTTCACTTATATGTATGTGTATATGTCTATATGAGTACATGCCACATGTGTGTAGTACCTACAGAGACAAGAAGAGGGCATCAGATTGCATGGAGCTGAGTCACAGGTTTCTGGGAACTACCCAATGTGGATGCTGAGAGCTGAACATGGGACTCAGGAAGGGCAGTAAGTGTTCTTGATGGAATCAGTCATTTCTCCAGCTCCAGTCATCCACTTACTTCTTAGTGTTAGCTGATCCTGGTCCAGTGGAAGATATAAACAGCTTGCTATAGCTCTCAGCCCTGCTCTTTCAGATTCGATTGAATTTAACATACTCCCCAGCCTACATATACTGAAAAAAAAATGGATTGGGAGAAAAGAGTTGCTAGAAGGGCTAAGCTTCTGGGTGGGGCATTAAAATAACGATTGCCGCTAAAGCCACAGCTAAGCCCCAGTCCTCTTGGCCCCAGTCCCTAAACTTGTTTTATAAAGCCACCCCCAAGACCATCTGGGCAACTCAGTCAACATTTGCTCTAATACCCCCTAGATCATTCCACGAGGCCGCAGACTATGACCAAAGCCAGTGTTTATCACCCTATGACCAAAGCCAGTGTTTATCACCCAGTGCTCTCCAGAGTACAGAAAGGAAACAGAAACAGTATGGCCAAAGAAACCATCCATCCACACATTAGCCTCCAATGCCGAGCAGATGGACAAGCCTTGTTTTGTACCAGTTTGTTCTACTTTCCACATCCCCATGAATACAATAGAAAAAAATCATAGATGCAAATGTAATTTTCAACGTAAATGAACTTACGTCAGCTTTTCATCAAGCATTTCTCAACCACGGGACTCTCGGTGTGAGCATCAAGAGTCATCTGGGTCGCTTGGTGCTAACTAGACCACCTTGGGAACCATTGCCTTTCTATTCAAGGCGCCTCAGAAAGTTTTAGGCAGCTCCTCTAGTTGATGATGATTGCCAGCTTTCTCTGGGATTGTCACATGGTCACTTTTCCAGCTTGCTGTCTCAGCTGGGATTGTCTCCTCCTCTCAAGTAGCCTAGAGTTCCCTGAGGAGCCGGGACACTATCTTTATCGTCTTTGTCTCTCTCAAATGTAACAACTAGAACTCAATAAACAGCATTGGGCTGCCACTTTTGCAGGCTGCTTTTAGGCCATCATCTTGGAAGCACCTCCACATTCCCAACAGAGAGTTTCTATTCAGAATTTTGCGCACTTTTCCTAAGGCAACTTGGAAACTCTAAAGTTGGTGTCTCTATATTTCATTTTGGAAACTTGCTGATTTATAGGCAAGTTTGGATTCCATCTGAGTGTTGGGCAAAATCTCCTTGCTTCACTCTGCTCTGCTCTGTTCTTTTCCCATAGTCCTTGGCCGGATCGTAGACCAATATCCGGGCTCCATGTTGCTTTGTGTCTTAGCCTCGGCTGTGGACTCGTTATTTCCCCTCCAAACCTCTCCCTCCTGCCATTCGCTCTCTGGAAATTATTTTTCTCATTGTTCATAAATCCCAAGTTTGTTTACTCTAGCATATTCTGCTGTAAGGGACAAGGTCTGCCCGAGCTGAGGTTTTTGGCTTTTTTTTTTTTCTGAGGAGTGATAAATGATGCTGGGTTCCCCTTGGGTGAGAGGGCACACAACTTCAAATAGCTACAACATCCGATAACAAAGTTTTTCTCCGTCATTTGCAATCCAAACACTAGAAACACAGCCCTGCGGACCCCTCATCCTTCATGTTCAATTGTAAATCCTGATTAAATAGCTTGCAGGTGACAGGATTAAAGTATATACAGTGGGAGCCTAAACAGAGGGCCAGCTGGGCTCCTCGTTTGCCAGCCCCACTTTCTTCTTTGTTTTGAAACTGTTGACAGTACAACTAAAAATATTCCTTAGGGCCCAGACTGAGTTAAATAACAAGCGGGATGAGTAAGGGAACAGCTGGAGATGTTTTTCTGTGTTTAACATACCTGCCTTGTTGATTTATAGGAAGACCCCCATATAATGTACATTTTGTAATCCAAAACATTTAACCTCTGCAGTCAAGTCTCCAATAGAGACATCAGCAACAGGAAAGGTCTTGATGGGCCTTGTGTTCCGAATGTTTTTCTCCCTCTGAGGGAAAGGGAAATGATGGGAAGGCTTGGTTTTATTATTCAGAAGGCCATGGTAGGACTGCCTCGGCCTCAGCTTGTACTCCACGTTCATCAGTGGGCCGTTGAAGCCATTAGAAACCAGGAAGGCCTCCCCAGAGCAAGGCATCCTGGGATTCATTACAGAGGAAGTCAGCTCTGCAGTAACCATCAATCCTGGCTCTGGAGAAGGATGTGGAGAAGAGCTTTAGTGGACCTGGTGACTGGCAGAGTGGGCCCTGGGGCCACTTCTGAGTTCTTGTTTCTACTCTATGGAACTGGCAGAGATAGCTTTGAGACTGCCTAGAATCCTTACTGTTTTGATGTATTTTTGTTTGTTTGTTTGTTTGTTTTGATTGTGTGTGTGTTTGTGTGTTGCAAGTTTGCACCAAGTTAGACTAAGGATTTATAAAATTTATAAAATCAAACAGCAGCAGGATTTATAAAATTTGAATGGTAAAATCAAAATCTCCTATGCCACTGCTGTTGCTTTTGGGTTAAAAAATGATTATATTCAGGGTAGTTTTATAAGCAAGCAAGTTTATAATGGTGTCCGGGATGAGTACAGGGGTCATGGCCTCCCAACCCAACACTAGTTTCAGCTCAATCAGGACCAAGCAGAGCCGTTCTGTTCCCCTTGCTGGGGATCCATTTGGAAGTAGGAACAGGACATAATCCTGACCAATAAAGTATCTGAGACAACCCTCCAGCTGCTCCAGTGGAAAAGAACTGACACACGAAAGGTGACATTGTTCTTCCTCCCGACATTGTTTTGTCCAGATGAGAGAGGGTGAGATCGCAAACTTGATTTTAGCAATACACAAGAGAATCGATTTGACTTTTTTCTTTAAATGCAGAATAACTCAATGGACTTCTTTGCATTTGAGGTGTGCTACTGGCTCCCTAGGACAACACTGGTGTCTGGGCACTGGTCGGGGAGACAGAGGCTTACTTGCTCAGCTCAGGCAAAGATGTGAAGAACCATGAAAACCAACCCTGACTAGAGGAAGTAGGAAGGTAACATCCCCAAGCTTCCTTTTGGAGTCAGGTGAGCCTGCAGTCACGTTAGAAATGGTGGGGAGTCTATTCCCCACTCACAGACAGCCTCTGTGACACCTAGGTCCTTGTCAGGCACCTCAGCAGTGTTGTCGGGTGCTAACGAAAGGAGACTTCCAGAAAACCGTGGTGCTGGGTGGAGAGTGGCGCGTGTGTAACTGTTCATTTGTGAGTAGCATCTTACTGTTCTGATATACCCTGTATGAAATGTACACTAAGAAAAACTAGAGGTGGCCTACAGGGTCCTAAAACTCCCAGAATGCACTTGTGCGAGCCTCACGATGCAGGAAATTGAGCCACAGTGCAACTGTGATGCTGACGTCTGCTCTTCATTAAAGCTTTTCACAGGATCCTTTGCTACTGAACTCTGTCTTGGGACGTATCTGCAGGATGGAAACCACAACGACCAACCCCTGATAACCAGGGCTGCCTCAAACGCTGCCAAGCAGTTCCATGAGGTGTGCAACCTCATCACTCCTACTTCATGATGAGAAGTTTGCTTGTCACATAGATCAAAGGCACCTTTGGAACCCACACTGTTATGGTATGAAGTGCACCTTCCCTGCTTCCCACCCTGCATGGCCCCCACGACATAGGCTCATGTTCTGAGCAACTTTCTCCCAGTTGTGGAGCCTTTTTGAAGAGTATGGAGACTTTAGTAGGTGAGCCCTGGCTGGTGGAAGTAGATTACTAGAAGACCTTTGAAGGCCACCTCAAACCCTGGTTCTGGTGCTCTTGTTTGCTTCCCTGGTCTCCCCCATTGTAAGCAGCTACTGCCTCATGCTCCTACCCACAGTCAGAGGTGCTCCACCATGCTTTCGTCTCCTCCCCATCACTATGATGGGTTGAAATCTCCTGAAACTGGGAACCAACATAAATAAATCTTCCCTGCATTAAGTTTCTTCTACCATGTACTCAGTCACAGCAAAGTGAAGGTAATGTGGACCCGGGCCCAGTGATGGTGAAGCCAAAGTGGCTGGGCCACTTGCCCTAATGCCAAGATTCAAGAAGAACATTCAGTCTCAACACCTTTATCACCCACACTAAGAATCTCTGGATGGAGAGAGAATATTCTAGATAAAACCTAGAAAACAAGGAAGAATTCCAGAGGTTATTAAAATAAATTGTGATTTCTTCTTTTAAAAAAAAAATCTGAGGGTCTGGAAAGATGGTTCAGCAATTAAAAGCATCCGCTGCTCTTGCAGAGGTCCCAGCTTTAGTTCCCAGCTCACAACTATAACTCCAGTTCCAAGGCCCTCTTCTGGTCTCCACCCACCCCAGGCATGCATGCAGAACATATACACACAGAGAGGCAAAACATTCATAGACATAAAATAAGTAATCTAAAAAAAAATTAAAGTTGGGAAAACAAGGACAAGAAAATAAACCAGAAGAATCATTATCCACATTACGTTAAGATGCAGTTGGGAGTGTTTCTCTGGTTGGCTATAACCATCATGAGAGAGGCACTGTCTCAAGCACAGCTGGACTCTCAGCCTGTCTGCCTGTGTCTCCATGACCCCATTCTCTTATTGTCGTCTACAACAGTCAACCCTGACTGTGACTGTGCTGCTATTGCTATTGTCCCAGATGTGTAAATGATGGATGGATGGAAGGAAGGATAGATGGATGGATGGATGGATGGATGGATGGATGGATGGATGGATGGACGGATAGAAGAGAGGGAGTTGGAAAAAAGAGCGATAGGAAAAGAGAAAGGAGGGAGAGAATAGATAAATAGATTGAAACACTGATCATGGTGAATTGTCTTGACAACTCTGCGGTAAATATTATCCACACTTTACTAATGAGAAAATTACAGTGCCAAATTTCATGTGGCTGAGCAAGAAATTGAGCCTCACCTCCTTTATGCATCCCTTCCTCCCTTCCTCCCTTCCTCTACTCATCAAACACTCGTGAGTTAACTCCAGCAGAATACAGGTGAGTCACTAAGCTCTCGGACACAGAACCAAACTAAGCAGTGTCAGCTCGGGCTGACTCCAGACCTCACCTTCCTCCCACTGTTCCACAATGCCACGCTTCCCCTCACTGGACAGCAGTAAACCCCACTGCACAGTCTCTAGTTCACCCTCCAGATCTAAGGCCCTGAACAACAGTGGGAACTCCCCTTTAGGCCAAGCTGCTCTGCTCCACCCATTGTAAACATACCTGTCAGCAAAGAGCCTGTGCACACCCAAGTCATGGACCCTGGAAGCCCCATCAGCATACTCCTGCCTTGCTGAGCCAGCCCGGGCTTGCTGAAGCCAGGAGCAAGGTAGCTCCACAGAGGGAGAACCTGGAGGCTGAGCCAATACCCACAGCCATGATGTCACTCCCTCACAGGGGAAGAACACCATAACATACAATATAGACAAGGAAATTCAGGATCAAAGAGATATATATATATAATATATATATGTGTGTGTGTGTATGTATATATACATATATATATATATGTATACACACACAAACACACACACACATATATATATAATAGTCATTGTGTGCAGGCTGGGACTGAAATTAAGCCTGTTCTGGCTCCCTAGTATCAAATCCACGACCTAAAGAAGTGCTACTGCTCGCTGATTTAAACGCTGGAAATCACATGATTGCAAGGGCTGTGTGAAGACCTTTCTAGATTGGCCCTTGGACTCCACTGTTTCTGAAATGGTAACTGCAGCTGGGAAGGTAACGTCTAGAACAAATGGTCCAAAGCCCCTATTTTCCAGGTTGTGAAATGAAGACTGGGAACAGGAGTAGAGGCTGAGCCCCAGGCTCTGCGTAGGTTGCTTGCCTTGCAGCTGGGTGCCTCGCTCAGCTAGTCAAACGGCTCGATTCAGCTGAGCCCAGGAAGTAAAGCACACCCACAGGCAAATTTGCCTCTTTCTAGTGGCTGGAGTATTTACATGCTTGAATCGATCATCAAGATGAAACCTTTTCCTACCACCTTTCCGGTCCCCAGTGTCACTGAGAGCATCCTATGCTCTAGCCGGAATCCATGAGAGTCCCCATCTTGGTGTCCCGAGCCCCTGCCTGAGCACCATTCCCAGAATCATTTTACAGCAGGGGCCAAAGATCAAAAATTTTATGGGCGTTTGGGGAGTGAGTCCTCTGCAACCCATCTGCCCTTTCATCTGCACACCCACTGCCCAGAATAGCAAACAGCTCCCAGAGCCCTCACAGCAGGAAGGCTGGAGGCTGGAAATATTTCAAAGCTTGGCCACAGCTGCGCGCGGGAGCCCATTTGAGAGCCTTCGAGCAGACAAATCTCCTACCTCCTTTAAAGTACCAGCCACCAGTTTTGCTCAGCCCAAAGAAGTAACTGACTGTCAACCGTCCAGGATCCTACCTGCCTGCCTGGGTCCATCAGAGGTGATGGCAACACTGCCTTAAGGGAGAAGCTTCTAGACCTCTGCAACCAAGCCTTTGCCTCAGAGCATTCCTACCTCAACCTGCAGAGACTGCTGTTGTCCCTTCCACTGTGACCAGCGTGGCATCAGGAGCCATTGTCCCCAGTGTGCTCAGGGCTCCGATGCTTGACACTCTGGCTGTAGATGTACTTACTATTCACTACTGTGTAGAAGCAGCTGGAGGAGTCCGGGCATGGTTTTTCCTGCCTGTTCTCTGGATGAGTCTACCAAGTTCTAGAATAAAGCCAGAACCGGATATTCTTCAGAGACAGGCATGAAGAGCCTACCCTGGGCCTACTCTAGCACCCTCGAGACACTCTGCTTTTCATGAAGTGAAAGGTCTTACCCACCTGAAGTTCACGCTACCTTTTCTACACTATGCAATGGCACCCAGAATCCGAGAACTCCAGTGTAGCCCTGTCCTTAGTCCAGCCTCCAGAGATCGTGCAACATTAGTGAGACATGTACCATAAAGGGTACCCAAGGGCAGCACTTTAGGATGAGGTTCTTACAGCTTTGATATATGCGGGTCTTCAAATTAAAAGGTAAAGTCATGGGAAAAGAAAAACGAGCAGGCTGGAGGTCTTTCCTGAGCCATTTATTTCCAGACCAGAAGGCAGAGACGTGCAAGCCTGGGGGCTGGGGAGATGGCTCAGTGGCTAAGCACTTTCCTCACAAGTTTCCCAGAAGCCACGTAAATGCCAGGTAGACTGAGAGACCTGTCTGTCACTCCAGCCTCCGAAGGTGGAAACAGCATATACCCAGAGCAAGGTGGCTGACAGAATTAGACATCCCAATGCGCTCTGGGACCTTGCCTCATGGAAGATGGTGGAGAAGCTAATGAGAATAATTCCCACCATCCACAGGCTTCCTCGTGCACGAGTACAAACACATTCACAAAGGAGGGTGGGGTGGGATGAGGCCATGAAGACATACTTGGCAAAGAGAAGGAGAAGTGTTTTGTCCAACAGGGATTAGGTTGTGTTGTGGCCTGAGACATCCCACTGTATTCTGCGGGGAGGGAGTCTCTTTCTGCTGTCTCATAAATACCAGGAGTGGATCTGAGTCAGGACTCGCCCCAGAAGAAACAAGGAAGAAAGAGGCCACTCACTCAACTGTACATCACTTAGCTTCTTCCATGAGCTGATCTTAGCGCTTGAGACTGGGTGGACCATGATAGGAGACAGCGGCCAAGGGAAGAGAAAAAGGCACCTGTGTGAAATGGCCTGCTGAGCACACTCAGAAGGAACCTGAAGGTGGAAAGATTGACTTTTGATGTGACTAACTCAGCTAATGACCTTCACAGCCTAGATCTGGCAAACACATCATGCAAAAGAAAAGCTTTGTTTAGCGTTCCTGGCATTAAGCCTTGAGAGAGAAGTATAGGTCCTACCTGAAGGGCTAATGACCTATCTCCACTCTCACAGAGAGACTGGTGTGGTTCGGTTGTTCTGATTGAAGAACAATTCTGCTTCTGGAGATGTCTGTCTGTTGTCTGTCTTACTTCCATGTCACCTCCATGAATCCCAACCTAACACTACTTCTAAGACATTTTTTTCTAAAAGACAAGTGACAGGGTTGGGGGCGGGGGGAGGTGAAGTGATGTCTCAGCAGTGAAGAGTACATGCTCTTGTAGAGGACCTGGGTTCAGTTTCCAGCACCCACTGTATCTTCAGTTCTAGGGGGTCTGACATCTTATCTGACCTCCACAGACTCTTGAACTTTTGAACATACATAGTGAACATACATGCACTCAGACATACACACAAAGTAAATATTAGAAGAGGTACATGAACAGTGTCAGCCCAAAGTCAAGACAGAGGAATAAATAGCAATACAAGATTGAGTTGTGGGAATGCAGAAGACAGGACTGATTCCTTCTAGATGGCCAGGTCTGACTTCACACTCCTGATACTATTCCAACTGAACTCTTCACAACAAAGCAGGACTTCCAGAGAACACAGAATCATGGGGAGATGATCCCAGAAGAGGGCGGAGCATGTGTACTTCGCATTTCCACTGCTAAGGAAAGGCAAGTTATCCCATACAGTCCCTACTTGGATACCTAAGAATGTCAGGAGCAAGCCACAAGGTCGGGCTGATACCACACGTAGGCGGACGTTATCCGCCGTGTTAAGGACGTTGACAGTTCCAGAGAAGGCATGAACGTTCTAAGTAATGATGCTGGCAGTTTCTTGGGAGACAGGAGAAACTGAAAATAAGGGCCCAGATGAGGACTATTCACACAATTTAAGCCAAGAGGATCTAAGGAACAAGAACAAAAGAGGTTTTGAGTATAAGAAATGTAGCTTGTGACTAGCGACTTTGGGCTTTCTTCCACACACAGAGGCTCCCCATTTCTACCCAGCTCCTTTGTCCTGGCCACCTTGTAACATCCAAGTCATTGGTTGTAAGACACAGTCATGGATCTTGGCTTAGCTAAGCAACCCTGGCATTTATTAGATGGCCCTGCAGCAGCTCAGAGACGAGGGAGGTCTGGGCAGCAGCTTTGAACACTGGCTGCCGCAAGGTTCCAAGTGATAGCCACTGCTGAGGAGTCTCCAAAGACCATGGACTGCTCCTATGGATCCTCCTGAATCTTTGTCACTGTGTTCTTGGTTCAGACTTCAGGACACGCGCATGGATTGTGTAAATTGGTTATGTCTCTGCCCCTCTTGCACTGGTCACTCTGAGCGACAGCTGCATGACACTCTTCAACATGGAAGCAGAATATCCCCAAAGCTATGGCTGTATTCACCCCTCTAGGACTGACTCACTATGCTTTCCTAAAGACTAATGAGCATTCAGCATCTAGAATGTTCACTATGACCACTACTGATAGCAGTGCTCACAAGCAAAATGGCTGTGGCCAACCTCCCCTTCACCTTACTACATGTCCCTGCCACTGCCGTCTCTGCCTCCCTGGGATGTCAGGGAAAGTGTCAGAACTCTGAGCACAAGCCCTGACGTCCAGGGAAGGAGAACTCATCAATCCACCTTCAGCTCCTCCTCTGCTTATCTGGTGTCCTCATACCAATTTTTCAATGTCCCAGAGTACTCTCTACGGAACCTTCGTAAAGCTGATTATAATTTCCTGTGAGAGGGGGTGTTTGGGGTTGAGGGAGGGACTGGTTTGGTTTTTTTCTTTCAATGCTGTTTCTATTTAAAATGTGAGTTCATGTCTTCCAGAAGTTACCTTTCATCCTCTTTTCACTCCCCAGGTTCTGAGACCATGCTTCCTGCCTTCCTGTTGTGGGTCCTCAAATACTAGGTTCCCGGAGAGCTGCTGGGAAGGAGTGTGGAGAAGCTGGGATCAGTTAACTTCTCGTGGGTTTCAGGAGTCCTTTCTCATCCACAGCATTCTGTAAGACATGGTATGGGGGCCTGGCTGAAATTAAGGCCAGTATCAAACTGGGATCTGTCCCTGGTTTTCAGGATACATTGAAGCTATTCACTTCCAAGAGTGAGCCAGGCATTCAATTTAAGTACATTTATGAAAAAGAAAGAAAGAAAGAAAGAAAGAAAGAAAGAAAGAAAGAAAGAAAGAAAGAGAGAGAGAGAGAGAGAAAGGGAGAAAGGGAGAAAGAGAGAAAGAGAGAAGGGAGGGAGGGAGGAAAGGAGGGAGAGAGGGAGGGAGGGGAGGGTGAGAAAGGGAGAGAAGAAAGGCTGGAAAGAAGGAGAGGGGGAAAGAAGGATGGGAAAGAGGAGTGAAGGGTGAAGGGGAAGGGAAGAGAGAGGAGAAGAGAGAAAGGGAAGGAAAGGAAAAGGAAGATAAGAGAAAGGTAGGAAAGGGAAAGGAAAATCATGTATTCCTTGTTTGGCACTAAGTTGCTACTCTTCTAATCAAACTGGCCCCGCTGTTTACAGCGCAGAATCAATATTAACTCATCATAAAATTGAAAGTTTATGGCCCCTAAAAGAAACATTGGAAAAATGTGTACATCCTATAACTCCTAAATTATGTAGGCTAGATTTTTTCCATATGGGTAATAGAAATGGTTTGCAGAGGCGAGGCGCGGTATTGTGTACACTTTCCCTGGTCTCCCCTGTAAGGATCGGGAGGCTAGAGGCTGCTATGGAGAACACTTCACACACTTTCACGGACCCTGAAATCAAACTCCCATCCTGGACCACGCCCTTCAAGGCTCCCTGCCACATGCCCCTCAAACCCCGGTGGCCTGATTGGCCTGCTAGCCTCTCTCCGTTCTTCAAGCTCTGCCCACTGTGGACTCATGAGGTGGCTGTCTCCTACCCTGGAGCTTCCACAGCTAAAGCTTCACTGCCCATTTATGGAAGGAAGGAAGGAAGGAAGGAAGGAAGGAAGGAAGGAAGGAAGGAAGGAAGGAAGGGGGAGGGAGGGAGAGAGGGAAGAAAGGAGGGAGAAGGGGCTAGAAGGGGAAAGTGGAGGCGAGGGGGGTAAGAGAGAGGAGGTAAGGGAAAGGGAGGGAAGAGGACGGGAGGAGGGCAGGGAGGGAGCATTCCCTGGTCACCCTGTATTTTCTCTAGCATCGCCCTGCTCTTGTTTTTGTGTTTTCACCCTGGGTCCTGAGTAGAATGGGAGCAGCATGACATATTGACGTGACCTGCTCCGCTTCCTGCCACAAGCCAGGGCATTGCACAATGCCAGGCCCTTATTAGCTGCTTAAAGTGTTTCCAACCAAGACTGCTCCTTGAGACAAGCAGGTCACTGTGTCCAGCTAGGAGAATTCCCACTCCTGTGGCTCGGCTTTTTTTATTTCTCCTTCATCCCCTATGGGAGTCTTTCTATACTAGCCATGTTAGACTTTAACACCTAGACTCAATTAGTCCTTCTGCCTCAGCCTCTAAGAACAGCTGGGGCCAAAGGCATGCTCAGTATTTGAGCATTGATGAGCTCAGTATTTGAGCATTGATGAGTTCAGTATTTGAGCATTGATGTGTGTGTGTGTGTGTGTGTGTGTGTGTGTGTGTGTGTGTGTGTGTGTGTGAGATCCATGTGGAGGCCAGAGGTTAACATGGTGTACACTTGTTCAATCAGGGTCTCTCACTGAACTTGGACCTGGCCAGTTCAGCAAGACTAGCTGGCCAGGAGACACATGGACCCCTCCTGTCTCGACCTCCTCACTGCTGGGAGTTTACAGCCAAGCACTCAACACTCAGCTGTTTACATGGGTGCTAAGGATTTAAACCTGGGACCTAATGCTTGCTGACCAGCATTCTACTGGATGAGGCATCTCCTCAGCCCCTAAAGGTGACCTTAAGTTTTTCCCATTTTTAAATGAGACAAAACACGCATAATCCACAGCTTATTGTGTTAACAGTGTAAGCGTACATCTCAGCGACATTAAGTGCATCCCTATTTCTGTGCAACTATCACCAGCGTTCGTCTCCAGGGAGTGTTTCAGTTTGTAAAACTGCAACTCCAGCATCCCACCCCCTTGAATGATAGCTCTCCATTCTTCCTTCAAGCCTCTGGAAGCCACCGTCTGACTTTTTGTCTCATCATCTTATATACAATATTCACCCTTTGTATCCATTTCACTTTGCCCGTGTTCTATCATGTGTCAGAACCCACTTCCTCTTTAAGGCCGACAGCCACCCACTGAATACCACTGCCTGCCTCTCTGAGCCTCTGAGGGGACATTTGGGTTGTCTCTTCCTCTATCTTTTGACTGTGGGGAATAATCTATTAAGTGTGACTACATAATTAATCTTTGGGGAACACACCAGAAACGCAAGTGCTAAATATTATAAGATAGCCCTATTTTTAATTACACAAGGAACTACTGTGTTGATTTTAAGGTAATGGCACACTTTACATTCCCGCTCACAGTGGACAACGATTCTGTTTTCTCTACATCCTCTGCAATATTTGATTTTTTTCCAATTTTTGTTTTGGGGGGTTTTGTTTGTTCATTTGTTTTGGAAAGCTGGAGACTGGACACAGGTGCTCATGCATGTTTTTTTTTATTTTATTTATTATATTTTTGTAGTAGACATCCTAATAGAGACCAGGTGATACATCACTGTGGGTTTGAGAGGAGGGGATTCTGTTTTGTAACCAGATCTTGTGTAGCCCAGGCTGACCCAGGCTGACTTGGAACTAACTGTGTAGGCAAGGATAATCTTAAACCTTTGATTCCCCTGCCTCTGCCTCCACAGCTTTTAGATCACAGATTATGCCACCTGGTTTGTGTAGCACTAGAGGTCAAAGCAGAGCCTTACCTATACTAGGCAAGCATTCAACATCCCCAGCTCACTACAGGACTTTAAAAAACCATCCGAGTACAGAATGATCTTGAGAACTACAACCAACCAGCTAAGCAAATTTTTAATGTAACACAGCCACATTTATTCTTTTCTGTGCTGTTTATGGCTTCTTTTTCAAAGTCTGAATATTTTACTATCTGGTCCTGTACTCTCCCCCAAGTGGCTTCCAACCCTTCCAGAAAGAGGACAAGAGCTGGAGGGGCAGAACAGAAACCCAATTCCTGGAGACCAAGCCCATCCCTCGGGCACTGGGATCCTTGGGGCCAGCTAGAAGGCAACTCTCAGCCCCATCAGGAGATGAACTAGCTGCAACTTGACAAAGTCCTAGCTATTCCACGTTCCAATGTTGCTTGCCTGGGCTCAGCTCAGAGAAGATTTCGTTTCTTTTGGTTTTTTTTTTTTTATGGTGAAAAAGTGTATATTTAGAATTAGCCGGCTGGGCTCAGTTTAGATGATTCCAATCTTGTTGGCAACATCCAGAGCATCATAATCAGGAGCCAACCGAACATACGCCTTCTTCTCTCCATCAGGCCTTATGAGGGTGTTGACTTTGGCCACATCGATGTCATAGAGTTTCTTCACAGCCTGTTTGATCTGGTGCTTGTTGGCCTTGACGTCCACAATGAACACAAGTGTGTTGTTGTCTTCTATCTTCTTCATGGCTGACTCGGTGTTCAGGAAGATTTCGTTTCTAAGTCCTCATGATTGCTGTGAATTCACTGAGTACAGAGAGGATGGCCTGACCTCTGAAGTCAGGTCCCACCCAGCCCATCCTCCCGTCACAGTCCCAGGATGTGGCAGGGTTTCTAGCTGAAGACAGAGCGCTTGGTTTCACGAACTGAAGTGGAAGTTGGCGCCTCACATTACCCTGACCATGAGCTCTCTCACACATGGTCTTAACTCGTTACTCTCAAAATTGATTTGCCCTAGTTTTCACTTCTCTGGGCTCCTGGACACCCCCCAGATTTCTCAACCCAGCCTGACAGAGAATTCCAGAAAGACGAGAGTCCAAATGAATCTCAGTTCTTCAGCTGTCAGCTGGCCTTAGGGAAATGACTCTGTTCTAACCGTTCCATTTCCTCCCCTACGTACTGAAGAATCACTTTAAGACTTGAGAGAGCACTGCCAGCACATTCCAGAAGTGCCGGCTTCCTTTCCCAACCCGTTGGTACCGTCTACCACCAGCGGCTTAGACTCAAGAAACAAGCCATCCAAGTCTGGTTCTCTCAGCCATTCCTTCTCCAGCTTTGCCCCTCTCCGCTTGCTCAGGCACCAACAAAGCTTCACTGGGCTTCAATGTGAACAGGATGCAGTCTGTGCTCTGTGGGTTATGTCTTTATTCTTTGGAAGACACTGTGGGTTTAGCCCACTGGAGAGTCATGGTTCCAGGAAGTATGTCCTAGATTGAGGTCATTCTCCCTCCATGGGTCCCCCGAGATAAAGACCATTCCAAACCAATCAGGTTCTCTCCAGGCCTGACTCAACACACAATTTGGCCTCAAGAACTCACTGTTTCCTGGAGGCTCACAGATAGTCTGAGAACTGTGAGATACCAGGACCCCCAGTTTCTAACTCTTGGTATCTCCCTCATCAGTCACAGCCAGATGCTAGGAGCCCAGATGCCAAGGCCTCTAGAAGAGGATTGAGACTCTTTCTTACACAGATACTTATCATTACGAAATATTACCAGATATTCATATTTGGTGGAGGAGCGGAAAATCAGCCCACACCACTACACAGTAAATCTGCATTCCTTAATGATGTTTTGCTATATTATATCTAAGTCAAAATTATATGCACAAAATAAACAAGCACATCGTACGTTCATAAAGTAGGCATTTACTCACAGATATATTTATTATTGGGGACAGTATAACAATGTAACCACCCTAGTACTTTTGGTGGCATCGGGAGTAGGCTCGGCTCTTTCTTTTGCATATTAGTGGGGTTTATTAGGGATATGTCGTTAATATTTCAGAGTTTCCTTCATAATAAGCTAAAGCACACAGTACTATTTCACAGCAGAAGACCACCTAATGTCTAAGCTCTGGTAGTTGCTGTGCACTGAACACAGAGAAGAGGCTAGGAACCCTGCGGAAGTCTGGCTGTGTTCACTGACCACTCTCAGCACATGAGGTGTGTTTCTAGTCTGAGGACAGAGGTGGGAGATCTGTCCACATGGATAGAGTGTGAGTTGATGCCTCACAAAAATCAAGACTGAACAAGCGGAAGGTCTTCTCCCACAGACCTGAAAATAAAGAGGGAAGACAGACTGCCCTCTGGGGCATCCGCCTTGTCTGTCACTCTCACGTCGTGACAGCAGGAGAGCCTGTGATGCTTCTTGTCGGGTATTTGGTAACAGCAATGACAAAAGTAACTGATACAGTCCCCTATTCTGGTCTTCTAAATGTCTTCTAAATGTTGGGCCATACCCAGCCCCTTCTTCTGTCTTTTTTTTTTTTTCAGCTAATTCACTGTGTTTGTCCTCACTCTTGGGTGACAAGATACGGAGTTCTGGAGATGAGGAAATCTGTTGCCAAGGGGAAAGGAATCAGCCCTAGCTGAGACTTAAGAGACCCGTCCTATGGTCTGAACAACAGGAGCTCAGCTTGCTCATACAACATTGATAGTAGCCATTGGGCCTGACCAGACCGTGGGGGAGGATCCAGCTACGGCACTTTCCACCAGATGTCACACCGTACGTGTGACTGTTTGGTATATCGACTAGGGTGACTCCACGAAGCTTCTGCTCAGCATTCTGACATACTGACCTTTCCAAATACCCAGACAACCACAGGCTTAAGACTCTGGTACTGAGAGGTCAGTCAGTAGGACTGAAGGGCCGAACTGATGGAAAGGGAAGAGGCCATCGCCAGGATCGCCAGTACAAATCTCACAACATCTTAGTATCAGTAAACACCCGAAGTGTGATGTTTCCCTGGGTTAAAGTTATGAATTCTTACACGTGTGTGTGTGTGTTTGCCTTGCCTGCCCCACTCAGTGCTCCTAGCACCGCTTGTCTGGATCACAGCCCTCATCACTAGCTCCGACGTATAGCTATGCATTCACGTGAAATATCAGTAAGCCTGGGCACCCTCCCTGGGCAGCGGAGATTACCCTGAGCTCTAAGAGGGAGCCCTGGAGGGGTGGCCTGCAGGTCACTGTGAAAGTCGGGGACCACTTGGTGGAGTGAGGAGGGTCACTGGGGACCACTTGGTGGAGTGAGTAGGGTCACTGGGGCAATGATGAAGAGGACCTACAGAACCTAAATCCAGATGCTGCACTATTCAAATGGAAACTTCCTAAAAACTGCAGGTCAGGAGCAAATTCAGGAAGCAGGGAAGAGTCTAAACTACTGTGGAATCCATGCACCCCCACGTGCCCGAGCTCATGGGCTTCTCACCAAAACACTTGCGTTCAGAACCCGTATTGACAAGCCCGCCTCTCTTCGGAGATCTTGGAGCAGAACAGCATGGGAACATTTTCTCATATAAACAAGCGCCGTGGCTCAGGTGGTATTCCACACACTCTGCTCTAACCACATCCCCCAGGGACTCATCCTTTCTGGATATGGAGAAAGGTCCCATCTGATGAATGGGCATGTCAGAAAGGTGACAGAGTCAGGTGACAGGAGTTAGCCACCCACGCCTGCCTGGAACTGGCACCTCCGGCCTTCCTTCCCCTCCCACTTCTAAGTCTCGTGGGGAAATGGTGTCCTCCAGGGAGCATCCATCACAGGGCATCTGTCCAGGATCAAAGCCCTCTCTACCCTCTCAGCATTGCTTGTGAGGAATTCCCAGATTAGCAGGAATTTGTCAGTCGGTCAGAAACAGGGAGCAGGGAGGCTTCCTGGCAGGATATGACACCCAGGAGGGAAGCCATTTCTGATGAACCTGGAGAGGACACACTCAACCCCAGCCCTGTCCACTGAGGACCCATTCCGAAAGAAAGTAAAGGGGGAAAGAACCAAAAGGAACTTCTTCTCACAGCCTAAAACTCTCTTGGTAGATGTGGGTAACCACGTTCTCACCAATTTCTCTCTGCTGGGTGTGCACACACGCGTGCTAGTGAGCATGAATTTGTGTGCATACATTTGGGAAGAGCAGAAGTCAGGGGGTGGCGTTCCTCGGATGCCATCCTGTTTGTTTTCCATAGACTCTTGTATTGTCGTAGAACTCACAGATTAGGTTAGACTAGCCAGCCAGTGAGCCTCTAGACCCACCTGTTGCTTCCCCAGCACTGGGATTGCAAGCAGTCATTATGCCCAGCTTTTTTACGTAGGTTCTGGAGTTCAAACTCAACAGGAGCACTCTACCACCTGAGCTGTATCTCTCCAGCTCCTCCTCCTTTTTTCTTTTCCTTCTTCTTCTTCTTCTTCTTCTTCTTCTTCTTCTTCTTCTTCTTCTTCTTCTTCTTCTTCTTCTTCTTCTTCTTCCTTTTTGATACAAGGGTCTCATATATGCCAGGTTGACCTCAAATTTGCTCTGTAGGTATAGGATGACCTTGAACTTCTGGTCCTTCTGCCTCTACTTCCCAAGTGCTAGGACTAGAGGTGTGCACCACATACCCCTTTTGTGCTGTGCTGGGATAAATGTTAGGGTTCTCTGCATCCTGGTCAAGTACTCTGCCAGCTGAACTACATCCCTAGCCCTCACCAATTCCTTAGGCAGTTGTGAGGTCGCACATGAGCCTCCAAGGTGGACATGAAGGTATTTTGAGTCAGGCAAGCCTGAGTTGGAAACCTTCTCAGTAAACCAGCAGAACCTGTCTTCTCCACCTCAGAACGGAAGAGGGAGCATCTCAGGGGATGGTCATGAAGACTCAGTCAGATCAAACATCTAAGACCATCTAAGCCAGAGCCTGGTACAGGGCAAGGTGGCAACATATGGGAGTTATTATTATTCTCATAAAATGGTAAGTTGCTGGGGGAATTCTGCCAATAAATTATTGACTTAGATTATGGATTTTTTAAGGTTATAATTCTACTTTCTGTTGTTTAAACCCACCTTTGATGTAAACGGGAATTCCAGCAATTTAGGTGCTCAGGTACATAGTCAAATTAGTACCATATGCACTTGCCCTGTGTCTGTTTCACTTTTACTTTAAGTCCCTCCCCAACAAACCAACTATACAACAAACCTCTCTCCTTACATCTTATTACATCAGAAATAAAACATCAAAATTATCTATATTTACCAGCTGAAGAGATGGCTTAGCTGTTAAGAGCACATACTACTCTTGCAGAGGACCTGTGGTTTGATTCCCAGTACCCATGATGGGCAACTCACAAACACCTGTAACTCCAGCTCCAAGGGCTCTGATGCCCTGTTCTGTTCTCTGCAGGCACACATACTTTCATTCACACAAATTAAAAAAATAATAACAAAATAAATCTTTAAAAAAATAAACAACAAAAAAAAACCAGTCTGAGGCTGAATCGGTGGCTCATTGCTAAGGAGCACTAGATGCTCTTGCAGATGAAGGGAACTCAATTCCCAGCAAACACATGGCTACTCCCAACCATCCCTAACTCCAGTTCCAAGGTATATAGTGCCCTCTTCTGGCTTCTGCAGGCACTACATGCATGGGGTGCACATACATCACGCAGGCTAAACACCCATACACATGAAAATTAAAAATGAAATCTTTTAAAAAATCACTTTGTTGTTTGTTTTTAAAGATTCACGCTCTTCTCTGGACGCTGAGAGCTGGAGCTAGCACCACTGTAAAGCATCCCCTTTGCAGTCACTGAACCGACAGGCACTGTCAGTGAAGCTGAAGAAGCCTCAGGAGTATCGTTGTGGTTTGGCTAAATGATGATCGGATGAAAGATTGTGGGCTGCATCTTCCCAAGGATGTCTTCACATTAGAGCCCTCTGCGAAATGAGCAAAGCGAAGCAGCGTGGGCTTGCTGTTTCACACGTACATGGTTTTCATTTTCATATTATATCATGAACAGCTGTAGGGATAATGCTCATCGTCCCTTCTGGAAACATGAACCACAAGGGTTGATTTGTTATTTGGTTTAAGGACTTAAAAGTTAGCGTGTCTCCAAGCTGTCACCATTGAGATATTTCTAATATTACAAAAGAGCAATTACTTCAGAGAATCCATTTTTAACATTTCCACTTAGCAAAAACAACAACTGCCCATGGTTAAGGGGTTTGGCTAATGTGACTGCAAGGCATACTGGGAACGATTCTGATTTATACTGAGAAGCAAACACTTGGGCCGACATATAAAATATAGGAATGTGGACAACGCGTGATGATGGACTTAGGGTTTACTGATAAGACAGTAATCCCGCTGCTCCTCCAGAGCTGTGAAAAGTCACAAAGTGTGCAAGAAAATGTGTGCTCACTTGTCCATGGAGAGGCTGGAGGAGAGCAAGAAACAGGAATTTCGAACACCCAGACATAACACCCAGCTTCTGAGAGGAAAATGCATGACTTACAAGAAAGCAGAATTGCAGTGGAGGGGAAACAACACAATGGCTCACAGGAAGTTGAAAAGGGATCATAACTGTTAGGATCCAGAACCTTCCAGCTCGGGCCTTAGGGGTGCAACACTGAGGAAGGCACTTTACAAAATGTTCTCTGGTTTTTATGTCAGCATCATCACTGTCCCAAAACTAAACATTTAAAAATATTTTTTACAATGGAGTACAGACCTAAACAGAGAACTCTCAACAGAGGAATCTAAAATGGCTGAAAGACACTTAAGGAAATGTTCAACATCCTCAGTCATCAGAGAAATGTAAATCAAAACAACTCTGAGATTCCATCTTACACCTGTAAGAATAGCCAAGATCAAAAACACTAATGACAACTTATGCTAGAGAGGTCGTGGGGAAAAGGGAACACTTCTGCATTGCTGTTGGGAATGCAAGATGGTACAACCACTTTGGATGTCAGTGTGGTGATTTATCAGAAAATTAGGAAACAACCTTCCTCAAGACGCAGCAATACCACTTTTGGGTATATATTCAAAGGATGCTCAATCATGCCACAAGGACATGTGCTCAACTATGTTCATAGCAGCTTTGTTTGTCATAGCCAGAACCTGGAAACAACCTAAATGTCCCTCGATCGAAGAATGGGTAAAGAAAATTTGGTACATTTACACAATGGAGTACTACACAACAGAAAAAATAACAACAACTTGAATTTTGCAGGAAAATGGGTGGAGCTAGAAAACATTATTTTGAGTGAGGTAACCCAGACGCAGAAAAACAATTATCACATGTACTCACTCATAGGTGGCAAAGAAAGTCAGCCTACAAACCACAATCCCAGAGAACTTAGACAACAATGAGGACACTAAGAGAGACTTACATAGACATAATCTACATGGGAAATAGAAAATAGAAAAAGACAAGATCTTCTGAGTAAATTGGGAGCATGGGGACCTTGGGGGAGGGCTGAAGGGGGAGGGGAGAGGCAGTGAGGGGAGCAGAGAAAAATATATAGCTCAATAAAATAAAAAAAGAAAAGAAAAAATTTAAAAAAAATTTTTTGCAGTTTTAAACATTTGCTGTTTTATGTATATGGGTATTTGTCAGCATGTATGCATGCATGTGTGTGCACCACATGTATGCATGCATGTGTGTGCACCACATGTATGCAGTGCCCGTGGAGGCCATAAGAGGGTCTTGGATCCCCTGGGAATGAAGTTGCAATTAGTTGTGAGCCAGGAAATCAAATCAGGATCCTTTGCAAAAGCAGTCAGTGCTCTTAGCTGCTGAACCATCTTCTCAACCTTCCAATTAAGTATTTTAATACCTCTATAAATTCATCAATGAGATTTTAAAAATAATAATAACCAATATGCCAGGCACTGGTTGTATTAGGCAAAAGTTCAACAAAACCAGACTGTAGGAGGCAGGAGGAGAAAGAAGGCTCAGGCCTCTTGACTTTGCAAGGCAAACACATTTGTTATTATTGCTTTGCCTGTGCTGGGCATAACCATCCTAGCCATAAAAGAAGGCTCAAGGACTAGGCTGGTTATGCCCACCGGTACATAGTCCTGGCCTAGAAAAGTTACCAGTTACCGGGATCATAAACAAACACTTACTCCCACACACACACACACACACCCCAGTTCACTATCTCCTGTGCTCCCTCATGCTGACCGTGCTTTGAAACCTGACTCTCTGACTCACCATTCAGTGAATCTACAGTAACCTGTGATACACGGGCACCTCTTGGCATTGCCTTTGTTCACTGAAAATGCACCATAGAGATCAGCTCCAGGAAGCTGCGCAGTGTGTGACACACCTTTAAACTCAGTACTCAGGAGGCAGAGGCAAGTGGATCTCTGTGAGTTCAAAACCAGTCTAGTCTACAGAATAAGTTCCGGGACAGCCAGGGCTACACAGGAAAAAAACCATCTTAAAAAAGAGATCAACATCAGAGGCCGGAGATGGCTCATGTCCTGCTCTTGAAGAGGATCTGAATTTTGTTCCCAACACCCATGTTGGGTACCTCACTATCACAGAAACTCCAGCCTGTGGGATTCAATGCTTTCTTCTGGCTTCCAAGAACACCTAAATTCGTGGTCCCCCCTCACCACCCACCACACACAGAAGATTAAAAAAGAAAATCATCTCCACATTTCTCAGATCTAGACCTCTCGTCAGATCTTTTCCTTCATGGTATCCCAGGATAAGTAGAAAAACAATCGCCCATGTGTACTTGAAAAGAAACTGCTTGGTGGCAATCTTGAAAGAGACATATGGAGAGATGGAGAGTTGTGAAATCTGTCACTGCAGAGTGATTTTTTTTTAAATGAGCTTTTGTTTTCCGAGAACTATTTGAGTGGACTTTGCAATTATATCTTTGGAATCTCTGGAAATGAGATCCCCGGATGGTGAAAGGTTGGGGGTTTCCCTAGAGACGCAGTAATGAGGAACTTTAAGAATGTTGGAGGAATTTGAAGCATGACTTTGTGGAAACTGGGTTGGGACCATCTCAAAGGAACAATAAAGGATCTTCTGTTCGCCCCAACGACTGTGCTTCTCCTCTTGTGGATTCCTTTGAAGTTCAAATGAGGAGTTGCCCTTGGCTGGGCTCCATGGCATGTGCCAGTTTCCCTTCGCTGATCACAGTAATGGAGTTGATACGCTACCCTGAAACCTGGTTAGAAGGGCATACTTCTTCAGATGGAACCTCCGTTCTCTGGTCTGGGGCAGTGGCAGGGGCAAGGGGAGAGGCACCCTTTTGGGAGTCAAGGTGACCAGCAATGAGACGTTTCCAAACTCCAGAGGGTCTTTTCGAAGGACTTGACCTGAGGCTTCTCTTGCTCTTCCCTTCTGAGATACCTGGTCTACCTCACAAGTGGTCCTGCACTCTTGTGGTATGAAGTCAAACCAGGTAGCTGTAAAGGGAATCCAAAGGGCAGACATGAACAACCTTGGTAAATGGCCGGTAAGTCTGATAGTAAAGGCTCCTCATGTGCAAATGACTTGTTTAATCTGTTTCCACTAGTCTGCGAACAGACTAGATGTTGTCTTTTCCATCATATCGGGGTCCCACGACTGTCAGCATTCAGGCAAAATGCTTAGCCACCCTAGGGGCTAGCAGTTCCGGGAGCCTACCGCTGCTGCTGCTGCTGCTGCGCGTGCGCCATCAACATTCAGGCAAATTGCCTAGTCACCCTGGAGCCTTAGGCCCTATGTAACCTATGCGCATGTGCAATGTGGCCATATTTTATATATATATGAGCACATGGGTGTGTAAGCACCTGTACACATTCCACATTCGCTGAGCTACCTTTAAAAAGCAACGCGCCTTTGAGTTCGAGGCCAGCCTGGTCTACAAAAGCAAGTTCCAGGACAGGCTCCAAAGCTACAGAGAAACCCTGTCTCGAACCCCCCCCCCCAAAAAAAAAAAGCAGGCACGCAGAGAAACCCTGTCTCAAAAAACCAAGCAAACAAAAAGCGAACACGTCCGTCTCTCTCACCAGGTTTCTTTCAGACTGGCCTGTACACGCTCCCCAGCGCCCCCCACTTTACTTTTTCTTTGTTAATAAAAACTCTTAATGTGGGTTTCGTTGTATATCTTGTGGTCTCTTCTGGAGCACGGTAGTATAATTGGGGACAACCAGAACTGGGAATTTAGACAAACACTTGAAGAAGACAAGATAGACAGCCTTCCTGAGCCTTAGTTTGTCTACAGAAGAAAGACAGAAATGTGTGCCTTTGTTTTCTTGTTTAAGATTTATTTTTGTTTTTTAATTGTGTGTGCGTGCAAGTGGGTGTGTGCGCCCCTTTTCTGAGCGCCCATGTTCCCCAGACTACTTCAGACTCAGTCTAAACATGAGCAGAACTCAAAACAGAGGCTGGGGACGACCATTGACTGTCCTTTGTCTTTAGTCCTTTCTCAAATCTCCCAACTCCTATAACCCTTAGGTTGCTTGCTTTTGATACTCAAGCTGGAAACTGATTTATTTGTTTATTTTTCTGAAGAAGTGTCTTTAGGGCTACAGGTTCTAGAAGGGTCTACTCGGGAGTGGGTTGGCAAGCAGAGTGAGTGAGATCCCCTGAAGGGAACCAACAAGGACTAGAGTGAGTTAGATTCAGGTGTGGAGAGGAGACATGCTGTCCTTCATCTGCCCCTGCTCTCCCGTGCTAGTCTCTCTCGGTGGCTTCTTCCTCAGATCTCTCTACCCTGACTTTCCCAGGGGTCTTTTCTATGCTCTGTGTCCATTCTGGACTTTAGGTTTTGCCTCTGGCCATGCGTTTGCCCTGCAGTGTCTCCTTATTTGATTGCACAAATGGAAATTAAAATCTGCTGGAGGTTTCAAGGAGCCAGAGATAGCTGTCCTGAGAGCCACGGAAATGAGAGGACCTTTTGTGATCCAAAAAGTGACATTGGGCCAGCTTAGACCAGGACTGGTCTAGCTTCTCCTTCTCCAGGCTCCCAGGGCTATCAGTTTGAAGCAATGCTGAGCAAAATACCGCTGTTCGTGGGATAAAACTTTCTAACTGGAATTCATTAGCGTTTTGGGGTTGTTGAAGGTTTTTTGTTTTTTTTTAAATAAATTACAGTCTAAATGACCAAATAATGAATCTCTCACTAAGCAGCATAATCAATCTTTATAACCCACGGAAATATACTCTGGAAAGACTGTATTTTACTGCTGTTGAAAACCTCAGTTTCATCAAATAAAGGAACAAATTGCCATTCAGGAAATTATTCTTGGGCTAAAATATGCAATCAACACTTGGCTTCCCACCTGCACAGTCCTGGAATGCACAAGAGGTAATGACATTTGACATGGGGCTTGTTACACCCCTGACCCACGAGAGCGGGTTTTCATATTTTCAATTTGTGTTGTCTGGCAAGATTCCCAAAGTAATTTTCAATTAAAGTCCCTGGTACTTGTCAAACATGAGGACATTGCTTGAAAGATGGAATAACTTCATTAGGGGTGACAGAGATGGGGGGTGTGACAGTTTCTTTCCTAAGGTAGCTAGAAAGGCAAAGGGAGGTCCCTGGCAGAGATGGTGAACTTATCTCCGAAGGAGAGACATCTGCAATTGGGCAGAGCCAGCTAGCTTCCCAGTTAACTCCTTACAGCCAGGGATGCAGACGCTGGATTCAAACACAGTAAAGCCAGCGCAGAAGCTGTGAACCCTAAAAATACCCTGACTCACCAAACTCCTGCTGACCACTGGCTCTTCTGTTAATGGCTGACCACCATCCCTTCCTCTCTTCCCTTTTTTATTCTTCCTCCACCTTGAAGCTTTTGGCAGGTCTTCCTTGCACCAACGCCACCCCCAGTCCCTTTTCTTCCACCAACACAGTCCCCGACCCCTTCCCTTTGGGCTTTTCCTGAGCCTGTCAGATCCTACCCTATCCTTCGTTCAGTGAAAATTCCCTGCAGTCTTTCAGTTCAGCCGGACAGACGCTCCTCAATTCAATCCCTTGTTTACAGTCTCTGGACCAGTCTGGCTCAGGCGCTCGAAATAAAAGAAGGCCAGGCTAGCAAGTCACTTTGGAATCCCTCCTTTCCTTCCAAGAGCTACTTCTCTACCTTGGGGTGGTGGTTTGAATAGAAATGACCCCTAGAAACTCATAGTTTTGCTTGGTTTCTAGTTGGTGGCGCTGTTTGGGAAGGATTAGGAAGCATGGTCTTGTTGGAGGTGTGCCACTTGGGATTTCAAAGTCCACACCATTCCCAGTTAGCTCGCTGGCTCTCGCGCTCTCTGTCTCTGTCTCTGTCTCTCTCTCTCTCTCTCTGTCTCTCTCTCCCTGTCTCTCTCTCCCTGTCTCTCTCTGTCTCTCTCTCTGTCTCTCTCTCTGTCTCTCTCTGTCTCTCTCTCTGTCTGCCTTAGAACTGTCATCTCAACATGTAAGCTCTCAGTTCCTGCTCCAGTGCCATGCAGGCATGCTGTCATGATCTCCACCATGGTGGTACTGGATTTCTGACCCTCTGGAACTCTAAACGAGCCCCAATAACCTCTGGAACTGTAAGTGAGCCCCAATAACCTCTTTCTTCTCTCAGTTGCCTTGGCTGTGGTGGCTTTAGCACTGCAATTGAGAAGTGACTAAGGTGCTCCGAAAGACTCTGCTCGCCCTCCTTTGTCCTTGCATCTCTTTCTTTGAGATCACAAGAGAGTGAACCTAGGAGCTACTGCCTTGGAGTTGCTTGAGTGCCCATTAAGTTTTCTGGAACCCTAGGTCTCTGGCATTTGTTCCCTATGTTTCATGGATCTCAAAGAACACTGCAGCAGGGGGTCCAGACACACTCACTTCAAGGACGTCACCTGATTAACACTGTACTTTCCTTGAAAAGACCACACTCTCACTGAACAGCTCCCTTCTGCCTCTCCCCTCCGGACACAGATGTAAGGGGAGAGCTGTCAAGTTCATGATCTGTTTGGTGCTAGCCCTGCTCTTCCCGCCCTTCACTGTAACTGGCTTTACTTCCCTGTATGGCTTAGGGTGGGGCACTTGGCCCAAACTCAGCTACAGAAAGTTTCCTAAGATCTTTCATGCAAACTCCTTGAGTTTGGAGTTTGCTTGGAGAGAATCCCATGGAAGAAATAAAGTCATTGTGTAGAGAAACTCAGAGCATGGAGCAGGGAGGACTGTGAGCAGGCAGCTTGCGCCTGCCTTTCCCATGGCTGGTCACCTGAACTGATGTAAGCCTGTCATGGTAGAATGCCACAAAGAGGCATCCTTTTCCTTCAAGTGTCTGGAGCCTATGGTGACCCTTACAAACTGTAATTGATTGAACCAACGGAGATTCAAGGAAAATGCTAAGATATGATGTTAGTGCTATTAACTGCTTATTTTGCTGGCAGTTTTAAACCACGTGCCCATCCTCAGGCCTCATCACTATTAGATTTTTAGTTTTGGTGATTGTGCCATGCTTACGAATTATGCTGACTGTAAAAGGGGCTAAGCTGAAACTGTAAGCTCTTGGCGTGGCAGGAATTGGTTTGGGGTTGGTGATAAAACACAGAATTAACTTCATACTTTACAACAAGTGATGACTAAGCTGCTATCTAAACCACTAACTTTATCTTCTTGAGGAAAGAACTTTTTAAAAATATGCATACACTAAACACAAAAATATTTATAAGTTAAATCATAATAAAATGAAGAGTTTTTAGTCACTATGGGCACTACAAAGAAAAGTAAAAAGATAAAAATAAAAGAAATGCCAAACTCTTTAGCTTATATATCTGTATATGTGTGTGTGTGTATGCATGTACTATGTATTTGTGCTATATATTACATATATATTTACTACAGATTTTGGCATTTCTTTTTATATATATCAAGGTTTAATTAGAAATAAGACAATGGTGTTAAAGAGGCGATTCAGTAGTTAAGAGCTCTTATGGAGGGCCTGAGATCAGTTCCCAACACCCACATCCAGTTTGCATGTCCTGTCACCACAGCTCTAGGGAATCCGACGCCCTCTTCTGGCCTTTACAGGTACCTGCACGCATGTGTACCAACCCACACACACATACACACACTTTCTTAAATAGTAAAATAAAAATTTAAAAGGAAAGTTAAATGCCCACAAAGCGAAAGGCAGACTACCTAAAGAAAAAAAAAAAGAGACAATGGCAGTGCATGTGAATGGTCGATAAACATAATAAAAGTGAAATTAATTTAAAAGTCAGAGAAATGTGAATTAAGATCTCAAGACTAACAATCGCAAATTGCTGAGAAGATAGGCACCAACCCATATCTCTGGGGAAGTGTAAGTTGATGCGCACTTCAGAAGGTAACATAGCATCCTTGGGCACTGTTGGTCAACCATCAACAAACATCTTGCCACTGAAAGTATGGTCTGTGGACTCACAGGGCTGGTGCCACTCCAGGACCTCCCTCCAAATTAACTGATTTGGAATTCACATTTTAACCAGATTCCTGGGTGATTTAGACCGAGCTTGAGATTGTGCTGCTCTGGAGAAATGCTCACTCACACACAGCAGGAGGGGTGTAGGTTATGTGAGCCCCTGGAAGGTGAACCACAGCTGTGACTGTCTGGCAGAGAAATACACAAACACAGAGGAAGTGGTGGCTTTGACATCTCCAGGAACACCAAGACAATTCCTTTCCCTCTTAGCCGATAGGCATTTCATTCCAGGATTTTTCCATGTTGGCACTGATGATGTTGGGGACCAGACCATCCTTTTTGTGCCACGTGCCTGGGTGCTTAGTAACATCCTTGACCACTATCCACCAGATACCTACAGTACCTTCTAGTTATGAGCACAGAAAAACCACCCCTGGACATTGAGAACTGGTCTCCAATGGACAAGCTGGTTGCCCAAGAATGAATTCATCCAGATAACAATGCTGTTCTCTCCTCGGAAACAGAGCTCACCTCTAGACGTGATCTTCTTGCCATCTCTAACACTTCATTTCAAGGGCCAGGAAAGCAGAGGGGGGAGATAACACACATAATAGGATGCTAAGCTGATGTGTCATAATCCCAAATCTCTGAGGAGCTCTCCTTTCTCCATCCCCATCTCTGTTTGGGGAGTGGTCAAGAGGCTGTTGATTGGCTGTCCCTAGTCCTTAGTCAACCCTAGAGAGTGGCTTAACCTTGTTATTGGGGGTTTTCTTTCCATGAGAGAAAGCAATGCTTCTTTAGCCAAGTCTCAGGTCCTAGTGATTGTCTCTAAAGAAATAAAAAAAAAAAAGTGTCTCTTAGCATTCGTTTACCAACCGTGTGTATGGCACATGCTTATACATGTATGTGCAGTTTTGGATAGCAGATGCATGTGTACACAGATGTGGAAACCAGAGGACACCCTCAAGTATCATTCCTCAAGACAACGTCCACCCTTTAGACTAAAACAAGGTCTCCCCTTGAACCTGGAGCTCACTCATTCAGCCAGGCTCACTGACCAATGAGACCCTGGGATCCACCTGTCTCTACCTCCCTGACACTAACATTACAAGCTTGTGTCGCCACATCCAGCATGCTTACCTGAGTTCTAGGGATCAAACTGAGGTCTTCCTCGTGCTTTCAAGGCAAACACTTTACTGACTAGGCCATCTCCCCAGTGCCCAGGGCAATCTTTAAAGCCGTGTTCAAGGTCCTTCTACCAGGCCTGTTTGAGAAAGGGCACTGCACAAGTTAGTCTGATGTATTAACCTGTCTGCAAAGGAGCCTGTATGCCTCTAATTGTTGTAAAATAAACATAGGGCTCTGAGCTCAGGGGAGGCTGGGCTTTGTCAGGGTCTGGCTTGATCTTGCCCATGTTGCCCTGCCTCTGAAAAATGAACAAGAGGCCCAGAATATGAAACCTGGCTCTCAGTGGGGGAAAGAAAAAGAAGTGGGGTGCGGGAGCAAGATTTGTATTTCAAAACCTTTTCCCAGTACAATAACAAAACTATTGAATGTGCTACCTGGTCGCAAAACAGAAAGATAGCTATAGACTCTACCAGGAGCCGCTGAATACACACATAGAACAATTCTTGCATCCCGATAGAGCAAATCTAAACAGAGGGACCAAGAGAATCCAGGTGCACCTCAAAGTGGGTGGGAGGTCAGCGAGCAAGAACTCTGCTGCAGCGGAGAAGCGAGGGAGACTCTGCAGGCTGAGCAGAGCTGGAAGGGAGGAGAGCGAGCGAGCGTGTGGCATTCTGGGGAGGACTGGTCAGCCCTGCATTCCCAGCTCAGTTACTCCTGAAGTGTAAGCTGCAAGCCTCCAGCAGTTTTCTGCTCTAAGATACAATTAGAGGTGTGGGTTGTACTTGATTCCATGCCTCTTCATTTTCTTTTCACTCATCTGGGTGGCAGGCATTCCTAAGAGACTTCAGTTGATCAGTAAGCGCCCGGGTAGGGTGATAACCAAAAGAAGGCAGAGGACACGGTGGCTGCTGGCTCCTTACACAGCTTGAGGAAACTGCTGAGATACAGAAAGGCTGTAAGCCTCAAGTGTCAGCTACTTTGCAAAATGTGTGTGTGTGTGTATCTGTGTATGTGTATCTATGTGTGTGAGTGTGTATCTGTATGTGTCTGTGTATCTGTCTGTGTGTGTGAGTGTGTACCTATATGTATGTGTCTGTGTGTCTGTGTGTGTGTGAGTGTGTATCTGTATGTATGTTTCCATGTGTCTGTGTGTGAGTGTGCATCTGTATGTATGTGTGTGTGTGTGTGTGTGTGTGAGTGTGTGTAGGCAAGAGGAGAATACAAGTGTTGCCACTCACCTTACTTTTTGAAACAAAGTCTCTCATTGGCCTGGGACTCACCATTTGGCTAGGCTGACCATCCAGGAAGACCTAGGGCTCTGCCTACCTCCACCGTCCCATGTTTCCTTATACAGGTTCTGGGGCTCAAACATGGATCTACTTCTCCAACTGACTATAGCCCTGACCCCTTGAGGAGTCTTTAGACCCACAGAACAGAGAAACACCTCAGAAGCCGCTTGGTCTAACTCCCTAACATAGCAGGAAAGCTACCTACAGCCTCCTGGACAAGTCTAGAAATCAACCAGTCATTTACATGTGAGAAACGTAAAACTCATGGAGGCAACTTGAGTTCCACATCGTCCCAACTGAAGAGAAAGCAGAACCTCTGTCAAGACCCACACTTCTCTGGACAGCACTGAGCTCCTGGCTCCATCCAGGGCTCCTTCCACCCTCCAGAGTACGTGTTAGATTCACCCACCATGCAAAGGGATGGGAGACACGTCCAACAAGACTTCCCAGCATGAACATGATAGCTGACAGCAACTCAGAAGAGGGTGCGGGCTGTGGTGGACGGTAGCCAAGGAGGCAGCTGCAGCTGCCTGAGTCTCCCATGGGGATGGAGGGTTGAGCCCGGAAAGCTGGCGGAGGCGGCCTACATACCGGGCCACATACAAATGGCCTGCAGTTTCTGCTGGCAGGCTGCAGGACTCCAAATCTCAGATAATTGACTTTGGACAGAGGTTTCCATGGATTTTTTTCCCTTGCCCAGAAAGGCAATCATGTCCCAGGAGTTCTGGTCAGCTGCAGACCATGTAATCCTTTTGGGCCTCAAAGCAAAAAGACATTTCTCAGAAATGTTCATCAGTGAGAACCAGGCCACAACAAATCTCTATTGCCTCTTTTTCCTACATGGTTTTCTCTTCCCAGGTACTCACTCCCTGCCCAGTTCGAGCCCACCCCTTCTCCACCCCAGAGACAAAGTGACCCTGATCACTTTCCTCCATCCAAGTCCTTTTGTCTGGATTGTTTGAGAGAGAAACGCTGTAGAGGATTTATATGGAAAGGATGGAAAGCCCAAATGTGTTTCAACCAAGAAATTGATCCCATTGGGAGCCTTTCAGACACAACCCCAGGCTGAGGGGCTGAGAATCCTTTCCTTAGATTCCCTGTTTCCCTCTGCCTTGTCCCTCGAGAATCTACCTGGGACATTTCCCGAGACCCTTCTACTTTCGAACAAGTGTAAAAAGCAGTGCCTGGT
This sequence comes from Microtus ochrogaster, assembly GCF_000317375.1. Lineage (NCBI taxonomy): Eukaryota > Metazoa > Chordata > Mammalia > Rodentia > Cricetidae > Microtus > Microtus ochrogaster. The sequence goes on along the minus strand of NC_022012.1, from coordinate 68,074,010 downwards.
GCCACACAGGAACGAACCTTGCCTCTAATTGGAAGAAGACAGACCCCCAATGACCCAAGCACTGCGTGATTCCATTCCTTTTTTAAAAAAAAAAAATTATTATTTATTATGTATACGATATTCTGTCTGTGTGTATGCCTGCAAGCCAAAAGACTCCATTACAGATGGTTGTGAGCCACCATGTGGTTGCTGGGAATTGAACTCAGGACCTTTGGAAGAGCAAGCAACGCTCTTAACCACTGAGCCATCTCTCCAGCTCCGTGATTCCATTCCTAATTTAAATGCCTAGAATAGACGAATCCACAGATGAAGCGAGTAGATCAGTGACTGCCGGGAGAGGAGGGGAAACGCGAGTCTCCAGACCAGCGAGGTGCACTTGCCCCCACGTTTGACCACCTCCATGGTAGAAAGAACTAACTCAGAAAAGTTGTCCTCCGACCTCCACATGCACACCATGACAAACACAGGTCCACACACACAGAGACACACAGACACACACACACGCACACACACTCACTAAATAAGTAAATGTAATAAAACAATTGTTGAGCTTTTTAAGGGAACTGATAGAGACTGGAAATGAATATGGGTTGGGTTTTTTTTTTTCTGGGATGACAAATTGTGTTGGAATTAGAAAGATAGTGGCAATGACTGCTTAATTGTGAGGCTGAACTAAAAATCCCTGGATCATCTGTTTGGAGGCCGGTTTACAGTTCAGAGGTTTAGTCCGTTATATGTCATGGTGGCATGCAGGCAGACACGGTGCTGGAGAGGTAGCTGAGAGTTCTATATCTGGATCCAAGGCAGTAGGAAGAAAGTAAGAGACTGGGCCTGGCTTGAGCATGTGAGACCTCGAAGCCCACCCCCAGTGACACACTTCCTCCAACAAAGCCACATCTACTCCAACAAGGCCACACCTCCCAAAAGCACCAATTGCCAGGGGCCTATGGAGGCCATTTTTCTGCTTAAGTCACCACCGAAATCATGAATAAAGAAAGGAATTGGTATAATGCTGTTTCCAGAGGTACACGCACGGTCACATGAAGTATGATCTGCCACCTTATGTGTGTTGAGTGCAGATGTAGTCAAAGTTGTTCTTAGGGACAATGCAAACCTTTTCAAAATGCTGTGTCAGGTTGAGGGTCAGTGAGAGATGTCTCAGCAGGTAAAAGCCTGAGCACCCAATCCTAATAACCTGAGTTCAGTCCTCAGAACCCACACTTTAAAAAAAAAAAAGTGGGATGTCATGGCATGCATCCAAAGTCCCTGAGCTTCTGCCTAGACATCAGAGAACCACCCACAAGCATGCGGACCAGCTAACCTGGAGCACACAGTGCAGCAGAAACAACACAAGAGACACAACCTCAACAGGGTGGAAGGAGAGAGCCAACTTCTGAAAGCTCTTCTCTGGCCTCTGTATGCGCTGTGACATACACATCTCCATATTGACACCTACTCCACATACAGCAATGAAGAAGATAATGATGATAAAAAAAAAATGTTAACTTGATTTTCTAAACATGAAGCTACAATTTGGGGCCTTTGAAATTTGAAACTCCAGATACTTGTTTGAGAAGTTAACCAAGAACTGACAGCAATCTCTACCCTGCCAAAGATCCAACTATGGTACTGCCTGTCCCAGATAATGATTACCGACACAGTTCCAATGACATAGGAGCAGGGCATCATCGGTCTCCCCACACTCCGCCTTGCTTTTACTCAGCTACCTTTCTTCATGTTTACAGTTAAGAGCCCAACCCATAAAATGACGCCACCCACATTCGAGGAGAATCCTCTCCCCACCCCATTAATAGTCAAGTCAACCCCCTCCCCCCAACAGATATGCCCACAGACCAACCTGATCTAGATAATTCCTTACTGAGATTCCCTCTTCCTGGGTGGCTCTAGGTTGTGTGGAGTTCACACTTAAAACTGACCGGCACACCGACGCATGCTGCTGCGCAGGTGAGCTCGCAGGACATTCTGCCCCCTAATCCGCTTGTCAAAGAACAAATGCAGTAAGATTCCACTTCAGTGAGATACCCAGACAAGCCAGGTTCATAGGATAGAAAGCAGAAGAGAAGCTCCTGGGAACTGGAGGGGCCAGGAAGTTACCCTTCATGGCCCAAAGTGCTCAGTTTGAAAAACTGAAAAGTGTTTTAAGGATGGGTACACAACAATGTTAAGCAGATTTAATACCCCTGAGCAGTGTGAGTAAAACAGTAAATTGGGCCTTGGTTTTACTAAAATAAAAAAAAAACATAATTAACTGAAAAGACTTTTAATGGGTTCCAGAAATGAGGACAATGTTTATTTTATTAGATTTTTGGTTTGCAAATAAAAGAAGTTTACTCATTGCTTCACAAATTTGAACTCAAGAAACGAAGGGAACCTTGTCCATGGCAAGGCAGAACTTTTTAGGTCACATAGACAGTCAGAGGTTTTGTCTTGGGGTACTGAGGAGCCCAGTCCTACCTACGTCTGGAGAATAATCAACCTCCCTAGAGAGTTTGACGGGGAGGGACAGAGGAGAGAAGAGCTGTAGTCCAGTGAGGAAGATGATAGGAACAGGAAAACCTGCCTCAAGGCCTCTGCTGTAAGTGAGGTTAGAAGCTCAAGGACTGTGGTCCAGAAGGACTGTAGTCCAGAGAACACGTGAGTCTGAGTGAAAGCAGAGCCTCACAGAGTAGGGTAGAATCACACAGAGCGGGGGAAGATCTCGTCTCCCTCCACTCAGGCCAATGACCTTCAAAGAGGGGTGGTTGTGGGAGCAAAATCTACCCCAGGCACAGAGGTTGGCATTGCCATTAGCACAGGCAGGTAAGAGATGCGGAGGGTGACATGGGAGTCACCTGCTGACCACAGACAACAGGCCAGTTGTAGTTGGAGGGCAAGCTTCTCTCTGTAGTCATGGAAATACCTGCGAGTGTTGGAAGGGGTGGGAGGCTCCTGTGAGCGGGTGGGAGAATGTGAACAGGAATGCGGCTCACGTTGTTCGTGTGACTGAACTGGCACGCAGGCCATCAACACTGGGGAGAAGGAGGCTGTGTGTTTTCCACAGATGCCTGGGCTTGCTCTAAAGAAAGAGCACCCCGTAATAACCCCAAATAATAACCCCAAAGGATGGTTAGGTAGAGTGAGTTGAGTTTCCCTGTATAAACAAAAGTTCAAGGCGGGATGATTTGGTTCTGTTGGAAAGGGCTCTGGTCGACGGCAAGGAAGAAACTGTGACCCAGAGGGGTCTGTGTAAGAAAAGACTCCAAGCAGAAGCTGGGAGCCTTTTTCAGAGGCAGAGAAGTCTGGAAGGGAAACAGGGTTTGGGGGGCGGCGGTGGCTTTGCTTTGCTATGTACTTTTATGTGACCCTGTTCCCATGCCCAAAGCCAGCAGGACAAAAGGTGGTCATCCAGTCTAGGGCTAGGGCAGCCGGTCCAAAGGCCAACTAAAGCTACAAAGTCCAGTTGAAGCTGTCAGAAGCATATGCATTGTTACTCGTGAAAACAAGGAACAAGCCACTTGTGGGGCAGTTCAAGCAAAACACATAGTGGGAGACTCGAGGATGCCACGGACGGAGGCCTCTCTGTGTCCTTCTCCCAAGACTCTCCTCACCTCTTTCCAAGAGAAAGAGACGAGAATTTGCTGGAACCGGACTCCAGGATGCCCACAGGGCTGTTTCCTAAGGGACCTCATCTTTGTGTGTTAGGCTGTATACTTGGCTCATCTGTTCCCGCTCCTGTGTAAAATGAACCAGAACCCTTTCCCAGGATGGAAATCGATCTGACAAGACTGGGAGATAGCTCAGCCAGGAAAATAATTGTTGCACTGGGCAGTGGTGGTGCACACCTTTAATCCCAGCACTAGAGAGGCAGAGGCAGAGGGATCTAGCTGTGAGTTCGAGGCTAGCCTAGTCTACAGAGTGAGTTCCAGGACAGCCAGAGCTACATAGAAAAAATCCTGTCTCGAAAAAATAAAACAAACAAACTAACTAAATGCTCGCTGCATGAGCATGAAGTCCCAAATTTGATATCCAGAACCAACATAGAAAATCCACCCCATGATACACACCTGTAATCCACCTGTGGAAATGGAGCAAGGAGGATCGGGAAGCTCACTGGCCAGCTAGCCTAGATTAATTCTCAAGCTTCAGGTTCAGTGAGAAGTCCTGCCTCAAATAAACAAAAACAAACAAATAAAAAGTGGAGCGCAGTTGAGGAAGACACCGATGCTCACTCCTGGCCTCCATTTGCATCCACACCTGGAGACAGACAGACAGACAGACGTACACACCCAGGAGGTCTGACTGCTTAACCTTCCTCTGCTCTGCTGGCAACACTTCTCTCTTGATCACCAACTTACACGCCTCATGTCCCGCAGAGATTACTACATACAAATTCTTCTGAATTATGAAACAGTGACGCTTTGATGGCTCCTGTAGTAGCGGTCATTTTCATCTCTTTTATGATGGTCATTATGTTCTTTAACGGAAGTGTGCTAAATGTCCTAGGGCAGAAATTTTGCCTCACATTTGCACGCAGAGAGAGAGAGAGAGAGAGAGAGAGAGAGAGAGAGAGAGAGAGAGAG
>NC_022012.1:68058265-68069330 GCF_000317375.1 Microtus ochrogaster | reverse complement strand
GCATCAAGGAGGGAATGGAGACATTCTGTTCTTTCTAGAAGGGGATGAAAGCCAAGACTTCCAGGTGTCTGTCATTTATGTCCTCTGCCGCCTGTTACAGCTGATCCTTCCACATCCCCAAGGCATTCCAGATCACCAAAGGTGGCTTGGACTGTGTGTGTTACCTCTAAAAATCTGGGGTCTGGCTGTGACCTGGTAAGTAGTGGGGTGTACATTCCATTAACCATTTGAGCCAGAAACACTTGACCCAGACCGCTTGAACTCTCACAGCCGGTCCCAAAGCCTCCCTGTGCCTGCCTTCCCCTACCCACCCACAGATCCAAGGGCAGGTCCTCCTAGTAGCCTGCATCACGAATCACAGCAGAACAACTTCCACGGGTCATTTTGATGTACACCAAAGTCCTTTAGGAAAATCTTGGTAACAAGGATTCATGGCCTGACTTCCCTTTCCCAGCAACCTCCCAGCACCCTCCACCTGCACCACCCCCCTTCCCCTGAACAACACCCTCCTGGCCTCGCCCTGATGCAAAGGGGTTGATCATTATGATCACCTTCATAGGATTCTGTCATTTCAGTTCTTCCAGTTTTAAACTTCGATGCTTGAAGTAAGCTACGCTTACCCCCAGTCTCCCTGTCCCCCCAAAAACCAAAAATGTACAGAGTACTCTTTTGCAACACTGACTAAATGACAGGGATTTTTCAAATTTCATCTCTCCTCCCATTAACCATCCCTTTCTGTCAGGCATCTGATCCTGGCTCCAACTTTGTACTGAGCTGTCTCTCATACTTCCTTAAATCTGCCAGAACCCATGACCACATCTATCTTTTTGACCCAAGGTATGTGAACATTCCTTCTACCATGGGGCACTGGCAGCCAGAGAAGGCCAGAGATGGGCAGATGGGGGTGGAAGAGAAGAGGGAAGAAAAGAGGGAGATGGGAGGGAGAGCGAGGTGCACTGAGAATGAACAAGAGGTACACTTCAAAGGCACAGTCCCGCTCTTCAAGCAAGCCCCCATTCCAGCAGCCATGACCAAGGCAACTCAGAATAGTTTATTACGGCTGTGGTGTTTCCATCACAGCAACAGAGGAGCGGCTAATAGACCTCTCTTAGAGAGATGAGCACGCACGCAGTCCTTTACAAACATGAGCTTTTGCCCCAAAACATTTTATCAACAAATCGTGTCAAATTTTAAACTATGCAGGCTGAAGTAGCCTCACCTCAGCACTACTTTCTGCTGACAAGCATTCACTTCCATACCTCGCCTAGGATTTCAGGCCTGGCTGACTCTGTTCTTGTGACTCCCACTGCCCAGCAATTTTGAACTATTTTTTTTATAATATAACTCTCTGTCTTTTATTTTTCATTGGTATACTACAAGTATAGCAACTCTCTATGACACTCACATATTCACACAAAATTAGAAATACAAAGAGAACAATTGGCTTGGTCATATATATAATCAAACCTCTTCATAGCCCAGCTTTGATTTAGCCACACGGCCAAAAATGACTACCAGTCTTCAGTTATAATTCATCCTGACTGCAATACTCTAAAAAGAATTCATGGAAAGATGTGATCCCACGTGCCACCCAGCAAATTCAGTACCCTGACACACACTATTATGAGTTGGAAAATTTGTATGGCAGTACGTATTTTGATTAGTATTAGCAGCATGCTGACATTTCCTCCTGGAGGGTCAGGCTGCGTATCTGTTTCCAGAACCATCTTAGCCCAAACAAAACTGATCCCCCTTTAGGAAAGACCTCTACTTGGTTGAGTTCAGAGTAAGCAGAGAGGGCAGAAAGGCTCTTTCACTGGATGGATATCTGTGGGAACAGGATGATTACTGGCACCATTATGCCCATGTCGGATCCTTCGGGCTAGGAAAGGGCTGGGTTGGGAGAAAGGGAGGAGAGAGAACAGCATAGGTGGAGGATATGGAAGAGACTCTATCCTGGCCCTGTGAACCTAACAAAATGATGAGGGCTGCAGAGAGCAAAGTTTTGACAGGCCCATGAAAGATAAGAGATCCAGTGGAACAAATTTTCATATGTGATTGTATTAGTCTGGGTTCTCTAAAGAAACAGAACCGATAGAATATATGCATATAAGTCCGAGCCGTTCTTTCTAGCTTTATCATGTGGTTTCTGGGGATTAGATTTGGGATCCTGTGCATTGCCAAGTGAGCCATTTGCCCAGCTCCTGTTTACCAGTTCTTAAAATTCTCCACTCTTTCAGAAAAAGAAACTAAGTCCCTGAGGGGTTGAGTTTCCAGAGAGCACACAGCAGACAAGAGTTGCCCTGCTTGGCCCCTTCTTCAGTGACTTCCTCACACTGAAAAACCACTTCAGAGTTACATGTTCGTGACCCCTCCTTCTCAGCCAGGGAGCAGGAAAGCTTGAAGCAACCTACCATAATGAGTAATGGCTGCCATGATGAGCACCTACCGTGTGCCAGACAATGTCCTACACACTGTCCCGCTGGCTTCTCACACTGATCCCGTGGGCTACAGCAGGTCCCGTGACCCCTGCTTTACGGAGAAGAAACAGAGCTCACAATTTTTTTTAAAAAAAAATCTTTTAAAATAACTATTTCAGCCATGCAGTGGTGGCGTACATCTTTAATCCCAGCGCTTGGGCAGCGGAGGCAGACAGATCTCTGCAAGTTCGAGGCCAACCTGATCTACAGAGTGAGTTCCAAGACAGGCTCCAAATCTACACTGAGAAACCCTGTCTCAAAAACAAAAACAAAGACAAAAACAACAACAAAAACAAAAAAAAAAAAATCAAAAACAAAAACAAAGACAAAAACAACAACAAAAACAAAAAAAAAAAAAAAAAACCTATTTCAATTCCTGAGGTTTTCTGTGTCCACTGTGCTCAATGCAGGAGTCAAGAGTTACCCTTGTCCCAGGCTAGTTCTGACCAAGGCCAAGTGACATGGGGTGCTGAGAGTCCTGCCTCATCCCTGAGTGAGGTGCGTAACAATAACAGAAAGAATGTCACCTTCCCTACAGTCACCCAGCAGAGCCCTTCTAAAGTCAGCGCTTCTGCTCATGGTCATTTGGTCTCAAGGCCAGTGGGCTTAAACCTTGGCTAGAAGCAGGAATCACCAAAAAAAGCATGAAGAATCCCAACACTGAGCAGAATATGGTGGTGGAGGCCTTTAACCCAGCACTTAGGAGGCAGAATCTCTGAGTTCGAGGCCAGCTTGCTCTACAGAGGTAGTTCCAGGACAGCCAGGCCTATGAGGAGAAATACCATCTCAAGAAATTAAAAAAAAAAAATTCCAGCACTTGCTTCCCCAGCATCTGGAAGCCAGATTTGTATCTGGAATTGGAACCCAGAACCTGGAAGTTGAATCCAACTCCCAGAAGTTGAATCTAAGCATCGGAAGTGAAGCCCAGCTTCTAGAAGTGCCAATGCATCTTAGTTTGCACCAAACGGGGAGAAAATGTGTGCCAGGACATGGGATTTCCACTACTTAAAGCTGAGACAGTCCAGGGAAATTTGGAGTTATGGTCTCTTAAATTCTGTTTCTCTGTGTAGACCTGACAGACACCCACTGGTGAATAAACACTTTCAACAAAACGGTTGTGCACCCCCCAATCCTGGAAGCCATCTATTTCCCCAAAACAGTCCGAGGCAGATGCTGGAAATGAAAGCAGGTTCCCCGAGATGGTGGCTTCTTGTTCTGGGCAGACACTGGGAGGAAAAAAATGGCTGAAAGGCAGGGATCAGGCTTTTAAACCGCACCCATGGGGATGAGGGAGACAAGCCAGCCTCTGTTTAGGCACTCCCAGCTTCAGGCCGCTCCCCTCCTGAGGGCCAGAGCTGTTGGCTGTTGCTTTTCCCTCTCTGCCCCTTGGTTTTCTGTCTTCTTTGTCTGTGCCAGGGACAAGCTGAAGGAAAAGAAAAAGAAGAGATAGAGAAAAGAAAAAAAAACATGGTAAATATAAAACCCAAGAACCAACCTGGTTTGAAAATAAATAAGGTTTTACAACAAAATTATGAGCTTTTGAAGAGAAAAGAGTATGTAAGTAGAGATACCCCCACATCTCAGCAGAGTTATGGTAGCTTCCATGCACACTGAGAGTGGGCAAGGGAAGGGCAAGGCTGAGAAAGAGAGTCATCTGAGGTAGGAAAAGCCCTGGGTCGATGGCCATGTTAGAACATTACTGGGCTCTGGGCCACGGGCTCACATCACCCTACCAAGAAAACTCTGCCTTATTCTTTGACCTCGTTGTGGTTGTCTGTGGCAGCAATCAGAGGGTTAATTGAACAAAATCGGAGATAGATTTAAGGAGACAGCAGTATATTAAATTAGGAGGAAGCATTCCCACGGTTTTGATTTACTTTTACAGGAAGAAGCAAAATATTGGACATCTTCTATTATTTCACTCTTGCCTGAAGGGTAAATGAGAGATAAACTTGCAGAAAATTCTAAAAAAGCTGTTTTAATCCCCAGAGTCTCGGGGATGATGTTTTCATTCACGGACAATAAAAGGTCAATCTTTAAATGCAGACAGACACACCTTAGCAACTCTCTCAAGAATCTCCAGGTAGTAGGGGGTGGGAGAGCTCGCTATTTTAACTCTGAGATTTCCAAAGAATTGCACATTGCAACTCGCTTTTTTATTTATTTATTTATTTATTGTCTTTTTATATATATTGTCTTATATATATATTGTCTTTTCCCTGCCACCGCCTCCCATTTCCCTCCCCCTCCCCCAATCAAGTCCCCCTCCCTCGTCAGCCCAAAGACCTATCAGGGTTCCCTACCCTGTGGGAAGTCCAAGGACCACCCACCTCCATCCAGGTCTAGTAAAGTGAACATCCAAACTGCCTAGGCTCCCACAAAGCCAGTGTGTGCAGTAGGATCAAAATCCCATTGCCATTGTTCTTGAGTTCTCAGTAGTCCTCATTGTCTGCTATGTTCAGGGAGTCCGGTTTTATCCCAGGCTTTTTCAGACCCGGGCCAGCTGGCCTTGGTGAGTTCCTGATAGAACATCCCCATTGTCTCAGTGTGTGGGTGCACCCCTAGCAGTCCTGAGTTCCTTGCTCGTGCTCTCTCTCCTTCTGCTCCTGATTTGGACCTTGAGATTTCTGTCCGGTGCTCCAGTGTGGGTCTCTGTCTCTGTCTTCCTTCATCGCCTGATGAAGGTTAATATTCAGGAGGATGCCTATATGTTTTTCTTTGGGTGCAATTCGCTTTTTTAAAGTAGAAAAGTTGTTTTTAAACTTTCCTGTTCTCCCCACGGCCCAGGCATGTTTGCTGGGCTACTGAGAGATTGTGAACAAAGTTCTAACAGTAAAGAAAGTTCTAGGCCCTCAGAGAAAGCTGACAGATAAGGAAGACCCTCTGGGGGCACACGGACGGATGCTTTGTTGAGCGATCCCATTTTCGTGAGAGTTGAAGCTGAGGCTGGAAGACTCAACCAGGCAGCTTGGATCAAACTAAAGGCTGCAGTCAGCATGGGATGGTGATCCCCTAGCACAGAGTGCTCCACAAAGGTAGCAAAAGTTTTTCTGGGAGCTGATTCCAGGCAGGTAAGCCATACCACAGTAGCCCGTCCCAGTCACTATGGGAAACCCCATGATACAGGTGAGAAAACTACAAGTCGCAAGTTTTCTCTGGCTCATCTAAAGCCGTAGGGGCTGAACATGAATGTGACATGAACGGCCGGGTTCCGCTTCCTGGCCCTCTCCTTACTTACTGTTCCCAAGGGAGCAACGACAGTAGATGCAAACCAAGTCCGCCCCCCTCTGACGAATCTAGGAAATGCACTGCTCCACTTCCCAGGAGTTCCCCAGGGATCTCCACAAGAAAATGAGACAGTCGCCGAGGAATTTAAACTCTGAGGTGAAATCATTTCCTCCAAGTTATTATTTATTTAATGACAAAAATATGCCACTAAAAAAGTAGCCTTACACGCTAACCTTTGGGAAGACCGGAGTCCGTCTGCAATTAGATGGGGAATATTGAAGGATTACAGAGGGCAGTTTTCCTTCACCTTCATTCTCTTCTCCCCATGACAGTTTTAAAAAATCACATTCATTTATTTTATCATTTAGACATATGTTTCAACCTCGGTCTCCAGTGCACGCTCTGTCTGAACACAATCATCTAGAAGCAAGCTTGCCTCTCTACTCTACGCGCTCTGTCTGAACACAATCATCTAGAAGCAAGCTTGCCTCTCTGCAGGCAGATCCCAATGTTGAAGCCTGACTCCTATCTACGCTTCCAGCATGTTTATAGAAGCCACCAGCCCAAATTCGAAACCGTTTTCAAGGTCTAGCATGCTCTGGGTCCCTTTCTGAGTCCAGGCTACTCAAATAAAAGGGAAGTTGGGATAGACTTATGAGAGATTTTACTTGGTTTTTTATCAAAATATAAGATGCATCTGTTATGACTGATAATGACTGAGCAGAAGAGATCTAGAGGAGAGAACGCATGCTTCTCTAGGTCGTTAGGTTTTGCCTTATTTCAGAAAGTTGAGTTCCTGGGCTGGGGATGTAGCTCCTTTGACAGAGCGCTTGCCCAGAAGTCACAAAGCCCTGGGTTGCTTCCCCAGCATGGCATAAACCTGGTGTGTTGGTGTTCAGCTGCAATCCCAGCACTCAGAAGGTGGCAGCAGAGAAATCGGGAGATAGAGGTCATCCTCAGCTATAAACGGAGTTGGAGGCTAGCCCTGACTACATGAGTCCCTGTCTGAAAGATGGGGGTGGGAGGATGACACAGACAGAGACACCCACAGAGAGAGAGAAAGACAGAGAGTGGGGGGGGGGAGAGAGAGAGAGAGAGAGAGAGAGAGAGAGAGAGAGAGAGAGAGAGAGAGAAATTTAACTGCATTCCAAAAGGCTACACAGAAAAACAGAGGACTTGGTGTGTGGTTGGCTTTAACTAGTTTCTCGAACTGGTGATGAAGGTACATGATATACATTTCAAAAGAGAAAAGAGACTTTACAGCAGAAAGCATGTCCTTCTACTCTGGGGCTGGGCCAGCTGGCTCACCAGCCCTGATACAGCCTCGCCAGCTTTTAGTCTTGGGGATATTTCCTATGCTATACCGCAGTGCTTCTTTTCCGAGTTTAACCACAAAGCCTACCGCACAGCCGGTTCTGCACATCACTCCCCTATCTCACTGCACAGCTCGGAGTGCCTCCTGTCCACAAGCAGAACTGAAACAAGTCAGGCCAGCACTCTGCATCCCCGCGAGCTCCCTGTAAAGTCACAGCCTTGGAAGTCACTGCCAGAGGGTTGCTCATTTTGGGGGTTAACAGATCTTTTCCTCTTTGGAGGTGCCATCAACCCACGTCTGGAAATGCTCTGGGAGACTCCTCATGCAGCTTCTAAACTTCTTTTACAAGACTGGCAGACACTTTTCACCTACACACATTCCAATTTAATTTTCTTCTTTCATGAAATTTTCTTCTTTAAGAAGAGTCCATCCTAATTTGAGTTCAGTTCCGAGGAGAATTTGACAAGGTTTAATTTAAACAGTAAGCAGCATCCTCTCGGGATGAAGCAGGTTCCGTGGAGGAAAGCTGAACAGAGGACGGGTCTGGGGACCCAGTCTGCAGAGGACAACTTGACAGGACTCACCTCTGAGCTCCTCAAGGTGCTGGGTTTGGTTCCTCTCAAATTGTTCAGTATATCTATATTACAATGTGTGTGTGCATATGCATGTTTTCATCAACATGCATGTATACATGTCCAGCACACACATGTGTAGGGGCCAGAGCACAACTTGGAGATAGAACCTTTCATTGGCCTGGAACTCAATTTAGGCCCTATGTAATTAGGTCTGGTCAAATCTATGGAACAGCATCCCCTCAGAGGGCACTCTAAAGCCAGGTGTGGTGGCGCACACCTTTAATCCCAGCACTCAGGAGGCAGAGGCAGGCGGATCTCTATAAAACGAATAGAAATGATCTACAGAACAAGTTCCAGGATAGCCAGAGCTAAAACCTTGTCTCAAAAAAAACAAAAAAGGGGGGGGGAGCATTCTAAGAAAATTCAGATTTCTGTGTGTACTTACATGCATGCATGCACAAGTGTATGGGCGCACGTGTGTGTGTGTGTGTGTGTGTGTGTGTGTATACATCTGTGTGGAGGCAGAAGTTGGTGTTGAGTGCCTTTCCTTAGTGACTCTTCATGTTATTGTTTCGAGACAGTTCCACTGAACCCAGAGCTCATCGGTTTGGGTGCCTAGGCTAAAAGGCCCTGGTGATCCTCCTGTCTCTGCCTCCGGGTGCTGGTATTACTGGCACACACAGCCAGCCAAGTTTATGTGGGTACTGGCCATCCAAATTAGGTTCTCATGCCCCTGTGGCAAGCTATTTATCTCCCCAGCCTTGAGCTTCAGCTTTTCAATCCACTCAGATCCAGAAAGGAATGACGGTCCCTTGGGGAAAGCTAGGCACTTGACCCACGGAGCTTCGGTTTCTTTAGTCCCAGAGTGGAGGAGGTAAGCCTGACATCTGTCCTTTTCCCTTCCGAGGTTCCTGACATGGAGGGCAGCAGACATTGGTTGGGGAGAGTTGAATCAAGCAACAACCTTGCCTGGAGGTCCTCTGGGTTAAACGCATACAGCGTTCCCACGAAACACAGTCAAATGCTCTTGGAAGGATGTCAAAATACATCTCTTGATCCCCAAATACTCCTCCCCCAAAGATGCTTCCAAGGATAGTTTCCAACTAGCCTCGTGTTCCATGAAGATCAGGGCAGCTCAGATTAATATCAACATTTCATAGAGTCTAATAACAAAATGCTCCACAAAGATGTTGTCTATCAAAAAAGTACATGAGACAAAGACTTTGTAATATTAAGACCAGATGTGGGAAATATCGGGGAAGGGATTTACTTTCGGCATACCCGGTGAGATACAGGAAAAATGTATGTAATATCAAACGAATGTGGCTTTTGCTGGATTTTGTTCCCCACAAATATTGACCAGTAACAAAGCAATTTGTGCTTAAAGATATAATCCAAAAAAGAAAAAAAAATGGTGGTTTCATTCTTGGCAGGAGCTCCTCTTAGTGCTAAGCCATAACAGCTCAATAAATAAACAAAGTCACCTTTCATTGCGCTCAAGTGCTGGGGAGGGCAAATAGTTCACCTTCTCTCCAGCACCCACCATTTCCATCATAATTACTCCCCTGGTGACAGCCAACAGGGTTAGAGAGGCCATCAAGCAGGAGGGTCCCCAGACGGAGGTGTTTCTCTCGCCTTGAAAGGCGATCCCATTAAGAGAGGGTCTCCCGGGGCCCATGGGTGGGATACTCACTACCTTTCCCACCTGCTGCCCCTTGCGACACAAATAGAAGGACACAGGTTAAGGGCAGGTGGGAGCCTCACAATTGCCAAATTAATGCTTGCTGGCACAACAGGACCTACTGACGCGATTGGCAGAGACACCCCCAGTCTACTGATAGGACTTTCCAGGCTGCCCCACCACGCCCTGTAGCTAGGTGGTGGAGAGCTTGTGGACGCTCCAGCAGAGGAGGGTGCAGCCCTGTGTTTCAAATTTCCTGGCTATTGTCAATTTGTCTAGCAAGCTCCACATTATCTACACTTAAGAGACTTTTAATTTCCTTCCTTAATAACAAAAATCTGTCCGAGGTGGTTATAAAACATGTATTTATTTACCTCTGGGACTAGGGCTGAGGGTCATGTGAACGTGCTGTGGGTTAGGGAGGAAGAAGGGGATGAGGGAGAAAATCTGCTTTTCTTTTTCTTGACCGGCTCAAGCCCCCTGGGTCTCATCCTCCCTGAGATCTGGCTGATCTCAGGAACAAAGCTGTCAGACCCCGGGGCTAATTCACCTGAGTGCCCTGGGCCACTTGAACCTTTGCTGAGGTGATCCCAAGTCCTAGCAACAGAGGCTTGAACTGATCATGGGAGGAGAAGTCGGGAACACCCACCACTGGCCAGTGGGGTTTGTCTACTGCAAACTGCAGTCGTAAGCTCGATGTGACCCATCGGGAGATTCTGGAAGGCTCTTCAGGAACTCCACAGTCACCTCTGGGCAGGGAACTGCTTCTGCAGAGATGAATGATGGGCATGTGGCCTATGCCACCTCAAATGTCTGCTAGCTGGTTCTTTGCAGAAAAAGGCTGCTTGCTCTTGGCCAGAGAGGGAACAGAGCGCACACACGAGGTTGTTCTCAAGGAGACAGTCCTGTCTTGGTGGATGCTGCCAATTTTGCCTGCCCTTGAAATAAGGACAGTATATTCATGGAGGAAAGAGCTGCAAAAGCACTTAACATCCTCTATTCTGTCTGTGATCCAAGATCTAATGAGAGAGGGGTGGCCAGGGGCTGGGGCACCAGAGAGACATTCAGTGCAGGGTAAGGGAACTAAGGTGATAGCTGGGCTAGAGATGCATAACCTGAGAAACCAGTGTTCTTGTTAAGGGTTCAGCACCAAATGGAAGGAACTCCCCAAGGCCTGTGAGCCAGCTTCAGAGGAACACAGAACCCCAAATACACAAGAGCAGAAATGATAGCTACCACTGATGATGTGCTCGTTAGAATCTGTGCCTTTAGCAATTCATTCTGTCCTCACAACAGCAGCCTCCCCTTGCAGGTGAGGCACAAGGGTTAAACAGCTTGCTTAAGGTCATGCAGCAATTAGCAGGAGGGTTTGTGAGTCTAGAAGAGTGAACCTGGCACAAGCCCTAACCATGGTGTTGCAATAATGCCAATTGGGCATTTAAAAAAAGTGGGGGGGGGGAATTAACTTGTTTGATGGGATGATTGGTATTTGTGATTTACTGTTTTTAGAAAATTGTATTGGTACTGTTTCTTGTATATTCACATATTGAATATTGAATGTGAGTGTTCCTACCTCTATTTTTGTATAAGAGTATGTTTATAACTTTGTCTATATTGTATTGGTACATCTACTATATTACAATGTATATTTCTACCTCTGATACTATTTATATAATAACATTGTTTACGTTTAATATGTAATGACATTGTTTACAGTTAAAGATCATTGTCTTCATATATTGCACAGTTGTTTATTCTCTTAGTCTTCAAGTTAGATAGGTATTGG
>NC_022012.1:68024914-68056590 GCF_000317375.1 Microtus ochrogaster | reverse complement strand
AGTGGGAGGCTGGGAGGAGACTGAAACTTTTTTTTTCCTTTTCTCAATAAAATAAAAAAAAATGAAAAAAAATTGCTGTTTCATATTAAGCTAGCCTGGTTATTACGCCGCCTACATTTTTCCCCTAAGAGCTGGTGTAACCTGGTGGTGGGGGTGGGGGAGTAAGATAGTGATGGGCAGAGACTCAAAACCAGAGAAACAGAGGAGACCCCAGTGGTGATCTAGCTTTGATGAGCAGCGCATTCAACTCCATAGTGGTAACAAGAATGGGAAGGAAGCCCACACATCACTCTCCTGTTTGCCTTGAGATGCTGATGTCTCTCTCCCTTCTTCGGAGCGAGTTCTTTATATTCTCTTGATGGCTTTCTTGACTCTTCTTGCCCTGAGCCCAACCTTGCCTCCCCATACAGGGCAAACATTTGATAGAGTTGAAGTTTCTAGCTGGAAACTCTGGGAAACGAGACAGGAGCCCTACAGGGACACCCAGAAGAGCAAGCCACCTTGCAGAGTGTGAAGGGGACAGAACCCTCTAAGGTGGAGGGGCCTGCAGGATACAGGAGGGGAGATGACCTGTCAGCAATTGAAACTGTTGTCTGGGGCCCGGAAAGGGTCATTTCATGGCTGCAGAGGTCATCTGTAAGGAGGTGTTAATGAAGCCATGAGAATGGATAAGCTCAGAGAGAGGCAAATGGCAGCGAGAAGGGACAGGGCCTGAAAGAAAGCCATTGTTGGAGAAGACAAAGGAGGAGAGGAGAGGAGACTGGGAAGGAGTGGCCCAGGAGGTAAGGGGAGAAGAAAGCCAGGGCAAGCCAGAGGGCAGCCCCCTCTTTGGAGCTGACAGACATTCTTATCAGCTGGGACAGGAACTTTCACAGCCAGAGGCCCACCCCATCCTCCCTGTCACAAGAGCTCTCTGCAGAAAAGTCCCCCTTAGGAATAACAGAAAGTCAAGAGGACCCTGAACTTGGAGAGCTTGGGGTCACTTAAAGAAACTAAGCAAAGCCCTCCTGGCCTAAGGAGGCCACCATTTTTCTTGGACTCTGTTCCGGTTAAAACAGGTTGTACTGCACAAGAAGAACACAGGTGAGTTACTCTGTAGTGATCGTAGGCTCTGCAAGCAGGCTTTGGAGCAGAGTCCAAAGATAAGGATCAGGTCACTAGGCTCACAAAGGTCCGAAAAAAGGGGTAAGGCAAGAAATAAAAGATTGAACAGTCAGTAACTTTGCCAAAGCAGGAGCTGTCAGAGGGCATCAGCCAACTCCTGGTGTTTATTCACTGAGGGGTCAACATGCCAATAAGATCCAAGCAAGCAAGTGGTTGAAGCTCACTATGACCAAATTAACTGTCCACATATGACTAGCCATTTCTAGCCTGTCTGCCGAGTGGAAAGGCAGACTCCAGGCCCACGGAGATTGCTCAGTGCCAGGAGTCATGGGAGGAAGAGACAAAACCTGGCCCTTCAGATGAGGGGTGTCACCTATATAGATCTGAATGTTGCAGGAGCCCCAGATGGACATGAGGGTACCATCCTTCAGAGCCTAGTGGAAGAAGAAGCAATTTGAGTCACCTCTTAGAGATGCAGAGATCTTTGGTGGAGATGGAAACAGGGTCTCCAGTCTGAGGCCAACAGTGGGAGAGAAGTCAGGGATGGATGAGGGAAACAGCACAGGACGCAAGCATCTGCTAAGAGCTGACTGGCCTCTGGCTGAGGAGGGCCTTGAATGTCAGGTGAAGGAACAAGGCTTTGGATGGGTTAGAGGCTGAATGCCAGAAAAGACCAGAACGAAAGCAAGCAAGGAAGGGGGTAAAGGGTAAAGTGGGGAGGGAGGAGGGAGGGAGGGAGGGAGGGAGGGAGGGAGGGAAAGAAGTACTCAAATGCCCCCGTGGATAAGCCCTTCAAATTCCTGTTGCAACTCAAACACTGGGGTCCAGGCATTCTTTAACCTGAGAAAGCCCAGCCTCGCCTATGTGACCAGGGCACTTATGTGTTGATTTCAAAGACTGATTAGAGAACAAACCAGGACCATGCACACCCACAGGGTGCCTCTCATGCTGAGAGCCTGATCATCACATTTGAGTTACTGAACCTGCAAGACCGTTAGAGACATGAAGTTTTCGGGGACCCGTCCCCACTGGTCATGACTCGAAGAAGCTGAGGTATCTATCCAGACATTAAGAATCTACCGGCTAAGCAGATTCTCTCTGTCCTTGGTACATTAGTGGCCTGGGCTGGTTCAGCCACAGCAGCATGAGCCAAGTTCAATCAACACGGGCTATGAACTCAAGGACCAGGCTAAAGAGTGAGTGGGGACCTGGGACAGCGAGGCATTGGGGAAGACATGGCCTGAAGCTCCAGTGTAGAGAAAAGGCATTACATGTAGAGAACAAAATGGAAAAAGTGGGGAATAGGGTAAGCAGGGCTGGGATGTAGCTCAGTGGATAGAGCACTTGCCTAGCATTCACAAGTCCCTGGGTTTGATCCCCGACACTGCCTTAACCAGGTGTATAATCCTGTGCTTGGGAGGGAGAGCAGGAGAACCAGAGACTCAAGGTTATCCTAAATTACATAGTGAATCTGAGGTGAGCCTAGGCTACATGAGATCCTGTGCAGGGGAGGGGAGGGAAGAGAGGAAAAAGAATAGGGGAGGCAGGAGGAAAAAAACAAGTGCCCCCAACTCCTACAACTGCTGCTGTAACCTCTGTGGAGGCAGGGTAGGCTCCATCTTGCCCCACTGATGGACGCCTCATGCTCTACATTTAGCAAGAGCTGCCGTAAGAGATCTTCCCGAGCCCGCTTTGGTGTAGTTCACACTGTCTTGTGGCCTTCCGTGCTCTGGCTGCCTAGAAGACTGCTTTCACCTTGAGTTCCGACCTCTCACCTGGGCATTAACGCCATGCTCCCAGGGTTGAAAGGGTTAGAAAGGTCTCATAGTTGTGGTGCATGCTGGCTTCCTCCAGTGTCCCAGATAGCAGTAACCAAAGCCAACCCTGCACTCTCGAGGCTCCATACATCTTCGCTCCACAAACAAGATATTACTGATGAGGATACTGAGGAGTGCAGAGCCTGACTCTTCTGCAGAGTTCACCCAGCAAACACCAAACGCTAGTGCATTTTTCTGGGGAGACCTGGGCAAGGTCAGAGAGGGTCAGGGGAGCCACTGGTGCATGCAGCTGAGGCCACTGCAGGAGGCAGGGTCTTGGGTGCGGCTGCGCTTTACCAAGACAGCCTAGCAAGCCCAGACTTGGAGGTCTCCCGACATCAAATGTCTGCTACCAGTTTCACTCTGTATATGCTGACTCTGGTGTCGGGCACACCAGGGCGGGTAAAAAGTAGGTGGGAAGATGGAAACATGGGAGTTTAGTAGAGACCCTTACAAGTCTTCCAGCTTCCCATAGGATTCCCCCCCCAGGGCTAATTGCTGAAATGTCCATGAGTAATTTGTAAGATTGAAAAGCCCACTCTGGGGCCAGTGGATAGGGAGCCACTTTGCTGTCAAACCGAGGTTCCATCCCCAGAACCCACATGGTGGAAAGATGGAGCCAACTACTGCAAGTTGTCCTCCACCCTCCTCACATGCATGCGTGTGAAGGCTCAGGGACACACACGCATTCACACACACACAGAGCCGACTGTGGCTAACACACACACACACGCACACGTGCACACACACACACTTTAGGCCATCTGTGGCTGAGTTTTAAAGAACAGCCTTAACATGTAAAGGAGCTAGGAGAACCCAGGCCAGTGATGGCAAAACTCAATCAGTTTCAAAATGTCGCTCCATTGTTATTATAATCTATATTTTCCCTTCTTTTTCTCTTTCACTATCAAGATGTGAACTTACGTGAATGATCCAGAAGGGAACAAGTTTGAAATTCTGCTGGTAAAAGCTGTCCATTCCAGCTCACTCACTGTGAATGTAGGAAAGTCACAATCGAGGGGTTACACCCAGGTGACAAACAGCCATTGAAGCCACCTTTACCTTGAGCATCCACTTAACACTGTTTCTAAAAGCTTCTAGGAAAATGAGCTTTTCATATGTGAGTAAGGAAATAGCTCAGAGCAGGTGAGATGGCCCGACCCCCATGGGAGAGTGGCCCTCACACTCGATAGCCTTGTCCCCACACCACACCACAGACAGGGATGTAGAAGAGCTGGCCCCTGCAGCATGGGCTCGGAGAGCAGGCTCTACATCTTGCCTGAGGGGGGGGGTCCCCAGTGCCACAGACCAACCAGCACAGCTACCGCCCAGACCCACATCCTAGGCCCCTTCAATTGGCCCACCCTAACATCCACCACATCTATGAGCTGCTGAGTGGGTGAAGGGACTAGTCATGTGGAGCGATAACCACAAAATCACCATGACTTGGGGCAACAGTGGGATGTCTGAGAGGTGTTTTGGTGAGGGTCCAGTGATGACGGTGTGCCAGAGGCTTTGACCAGACCAGTGACTCATTGTAATGGCCATTTTGTGGGTGGCACTGATTGAACAAAAGGGTATACTGAATGACACACTGCAGTGCCCAGTGCCATTAGGATGAATGAAAATGTATTGGAAAGACAGAGGAATGAGTTGGTGTGTGTGTGTGCATGCGTGTGTGTGTGTGTATGTGTTGTTAATTGGTTTGGAGGCCTCTGGGGGGAAGCTTCAGGGGTGAAGGGAGGATATGGAGGAACTGGGAGGTGAGCAGATAAGGAGGACTGGGGTATATGATATGAAATTCCCAAAGAATCAATAAAGAATTATGTTTTAAAAAGAAAAGAAAATAGCTCAGGCACTCTTGATGCCCTTCAGCAGAATCTCCCATCCCCTTAGGAGCATCTGCTGCTGTTTTCAACTTTACCATGAAGTATACCCTAGATGCCTCTGGGATACAATTATCATTTGCCTCTACTGCTCAGGTCTCCCTTGTACTTTGCCTCCTTACACTTGTAATTCCCAGGGACATCAGAAATGATGTGAATGTGGAGGTAAGCGCACATATGCTTCCAATATGCCATTCATCCCTGTTACATTTGGAGGCCGTTTAGCAACAACCACAAAATTGGAACCTTGAACTTGAGAAAATGTCTGGGAATGTTGTGAGTCAGGATCCCCACACGTCAAGGCTTCCATAAACTGACCTTCAATACAGATCCAGGAGGTTTGAAGATCAAGAGAGGGGTCAGAGATACTAATCTAAGCGTTTCTCTTTACACAAAAGAAATGTTAAAAGAGTGGGTGAGGTAGTTCTACTGTGGAAGCCTGGGCTCTCTCTCACCATTACAGCTCTTAGAAAAAAATTACCCAAACCTATGAGAGACAAAGAAGACATCCTAAGAGGAAGATTTACAACTCTAAATGCCTATGTAAGAAAAAAGTGGAGAGATCTCAAACAAACAACCTAATGATGCACATTAAGGCATCGGACAAACAAGAACAAACCAACCCCAAAAGCAGTAGATGGAAGAAACAACTAAGACCAGAGCAGAAAGTCATGAAATTGAAACAAACAAACAAACTACAAAGAGAATTAGGTAGGACTCAATAGTAGGAAAAGCAGGGTACAAATGGGTGAAAAGTTTCTCAGTTTACATTTGCTTGGTGGTTCCTTCAAAGATGGCAGTGGATGGACATGTCCCTTTTTCATTTTTAATATTTCAAGATGCCTAAAGAAATTGCATATACATTTATTTTCTTTGTATAGACTAGATGTCCATTCTGTGAGTGAGTATGGAATTCACAATGAGGGGAACTGGTAGTAAACATGTCTTTGGGTGCATAACCAAGCCAATGGTTATCATGTAAGTAAGACCGCTTCTGAAGGAAGTCCTAGCTGTGTATGTGGGGGGGGGGATGACTGTCAGAGCCATCGCTGAGGAAGAGAACAGAACACTGGGTGGGCTACACTGACGTGAGCAGAGTCAACCAGCCATGTGGAGTTAGTAGGGATCTATCACTCCATTCAGATTAATGTTTTTTTTTCTTAAATGTATTTCAAGTATATTTTATGTTCCTAAGCCTTCCAGGGGGTTGCAGGGAACATGGTGTGTTGTTTTGCAATCTGGATGCTGGAGAGAAGCAGAGTCAATTTGGAAATAAAAGATATTTAATTGAATTGGCTTTTGTTTTGACAGATGTTTTATACAGTACTTTGTCTGTTAAGAACAAGATGTTCCAATAAATACTGGATAAGTGGGAGAGAAAATTTACTATGGGGCCATAAATCAATTGGCAAGAGGTCGTAAACTGAAGATTGGTGCTCGGAGCATTTATTAGATTATCAGACTCTAAGATTGATCTGTAGTTTTATCTACCTTCCCTCATCCGTCATTTTTATGGGATGTGAAAAAGAGTTATAAAGGATAAATTGCTTCAAAAATTAAAATATGGGTTTTAGACAAAGCAGTCCAGCAAGATATGGAGCAGAGACGTTTTAAAGTGATGTACCCAGAGAGATATCCAAAATAGAAATATATTTGATACTTTGTAGGAGGTAATTGCCAGTTTAATAGGAAATTAAACACTAAGATGGAGGAATGACAGAAGTCTAGAGGGTATTGCATCAGAGCCCTACCATCTCACAAACGAGGGGACTACAGTCTTCAAGATCAAGGGCTTGTATGGAAACTGTCAGTGGCATCAGTGGCCCTCTCTGTACTAGAGATAACGCAAAAATGTTTGTGATTTTTTTTTCTTTTTGGAGGAAAGATAATTTTAACAGATATACACACACACATAATATAATTTTAACTTAATACACATGCCATGGGTTGGGGAGATTACTACATAACTAGAGTGCTTGCTGCAGAAGCAAGAGGCCCTGAGTTCTATCCCCAGTACCTCCATAAAAAAGCCAGTATCATGGTGTGCAATTGTAACCCTGGCACTGAGGAGGTAGAAACAGGAGTCTCTCTGAGCTTTACTGCCCAGCCACTCTAGCCAAATCTGTGAGCTATGGATCTAGTGAGAAGCCTTGTTTCAAAAAACTAAGATGGAGCGATTGAAGAAAACAGACAATGTTGACCTCTACCCCTGCCCCACAAACATACATGACAGACACATGTATAAACTCCTCCAGACAGAAATCGGTTCTCCCATTCAGTATGTTGTTTTCAGGGTCGATGAATATCTGTCTACATACTTTGGTATGTTTCTGAGAACCTTTGCTACACCTCAAGTCTGTGTTTCGTGTGCTTCTCTGTGTTGGCAATGCCCTAGTAGCCCTACAAACCAAGAAAGCAGACAGACCTCTGCACCAAGTGCTGTGGATGAGGTAAGTGGTGAAAACTTGTGAGACACACCTTTCTACTAGGGTGATCTAAAGCCTGTGTCAAACTTAGATGTCAGCTAATCCTCTCAACCAAGGGCAGGGCCAAGCTAAAATGATGCAAGCCAGACATTAGGGTGTCCAATTTAAGGAGCCACTCACCCTCAGGGGTCCCAGATTGGGAGAATAGAGTGTCTGCTGAAGGAAGAGCTAGCAGGTGGGATCAGCCTCACCATGCAATGTCAAGAAGAACCAGGAGACACAGAGGACCTGAAGACTGGCTGCTTCCTGATCAAAGTTGCACTGATCCCAGAGTCCTGGACAGAAGCACTGTGTATACAGTGTCCAGATTAAATGCAGACACTTAGTTGAGCTGGAATGTTAACAAATTGCAAATAACCTTCTAATAGAGACGTTATGGGACGTACTATAAATGTTTCTTATATGAAATTCAGATTTGACTCATTGTATATATTTTTTAAAAAAATTTATTTATTATGTATACAGTGTTCTGCCTACACACCAGAAGAGTGCACTGGATCTCATTACAGATGACTGTGAGCCACCATGTGGTTGCCAGGAGTTGAACTCAGGACCTCTGGAAAAGCAGCCAGTGTTATTAACCTCTGAGCCATCTTTCCAGTCCTCATTGTCTCCATTTTTATTTGTTAATCCTGACAGTTTTATCTAAAGAGAGCTGAGAAAAGCCCAAAGAAGCAAAAAAATGCAGAGCTATGAAGGAACCAGTCCAAGGAGACTCACAGAGAGATCCAGACTGCAGTACTGCAAAATAAAGAGGAAGTGATGGAACATTCTGGAAAAGTCCAAACATAGACTCTCAACCCAAAGTGCATGTCAGAACCTCGCAGATAGCCCCACCCCAAATTAGCTCACACATTAAAAATATACTGTCAAGCTCTTTCTACATTTTACGAATCATTAACTATTTATTTGGTGTCATTTTATGTACGTACTGACTGTGTGAGCGGGGCTAGATGAGTCTCTGAAGACATGTCATTTGGTCCCATTGTTTCAGAGTCTGTAGGTATCTGAGACATTTTAGCTCATTCTTCAGCCTACATTTCACAAATCTCACCAGACTAATGCTGGGTCAGTCATCATCAGGAGGACCACTGCTTGGGGAACCCTAAAGTTCAGTGTTCCAAGGCAAAGCATCATGCCGACACGTTTACATCACTAAGCTCCAGTGAGGCTCAGAAACTGAAGTGTAGGGTTGTCCTCCAAGTCAGCTTGAGAGCAGAGCTAGGCCCAGAGGAGTCACTGGGGGTATGCATGCATAAGGAGTGGGAAGACCCTCCCCTCAGACTCTCTCTGCCATTTTCTGCCATGGATTGGGCAAAACTGGTGAGAGGCGACCAGTCTTGGGGGAATCAATCGCTCAAAGAAAACCTGCATGACCCTCCACTCTAAGACCACTTCCTCAGCTTTAAAAAAAAATCACTTATACATTCTAATATGTATTGTGTGCATGTGTTCCCATGTGTGTGCATGTGGAAGGGTGCATGTGTGTATGTAGAAGCCAGAAGTAGATGACAGGGCGGATGACAGGTACCTTTTTTTTTGTAGATACGTAAATCTACAAAAAATCCCAACAAAAGTCCTGAATTTGAAAGACTTTGATTCTTAGCATTTCAGATAAGGGATCCTCCAGAACACATTTTTTTAATTATTATTTTAAAAAAAGCTGACTGACTGGAGAGATGACTCAGTAACTAAAAGCACTGACTGCTCTTGCAGAGGACCTGAGCTCAGTTCCTAGCCCCCACAGGGCAGCTCACAGCCATCTCTAACTACAGTTCCAAGGGATACAACACGCTCTATCGGCCTCTGTGGATCCTGAAGGCAAAACAACCATACACATAAATTTTTTAAAATTTTAACACCATCACGGAGACAAGAAGTTCCCTGGATCTTGTTGACCAGTCTGTCCATCTAGCCTAACTAGTAAGCTACAGGTTCAGTGAGAAACCTTGTCTCGAAAAATACAGTGAAGCTGGGCAGTGGTGGAGGACACCCCTAATCCCAGCACTTGGGAGTTAGAGGCGTGTGGATTTCTGTGAGTCCAAGGACAGTCTGGTCTACAGAGTGAGTTCCAGGATAGGCTCCAAAAGTACACAGAGAAACCCTGTCTCGAAAAACATAACAAGTAAGCAAACAAACAAGAAAAATACAGATTTACGTATCACAAATGAGAGTTCATGGGGGGTGGAATTCAAGTGGAAACACTGAATCATTCATGTTTTATATTTACATTATTCCAGGGGTGAAGGTATTTTATACAACAATTAACAATCTTACCTGTTAAATGAAAGTTCATGGCGCATTGCATCGTTGCTTGTTGCTCACTGCGTATAAGGCAGCATTGGAGACTGCATTTGCGCATCAGGAAAGCTTAGCCTGAGCAGGGGAGATGGCTGCAGCGAGGGATTGCTGCACAGGATGTGGATGCCAGTTTGAGCCCTAGAAACTGTGACTTAAAAAACAGGAGGAGGAAGAGCAGCAGCTCACTGGATGTCGTGGTGCACACTTTAAATTCCTGCACTCAGGAGGCGGAAGTAGGTACATCTCTGAGTTTGAGACCAGCCTGATCCACATAAGGAGTCCAGGCCAGTAGCAGCTACATAGTGAGATCCTGTCCCAGAGGGCAGAGAGGTGTGTATTTGCAATTTCCGAACTGAGGAGGTAGAGACAGGGAGATCCTGGGGCTTGCTAATCAGCCAGCCTAGCCTAGTTAGTGAGCTCCAGGCTATGGAGACTTTCTCAATAAACAAGGTGGACAGCCATCCTGAGAAACAGCACCTAAGGTTAACCTTTGGCCTTCACACACATGTGCCCACAAATGCAGGCAAACACACAAATGTGAACACAGGTAAGCACAGAGCACGTGCAAATAAACAAATGCTAAACCCATGTCGTGTCCCGAATTTATAATTAGACAGAATGGAGGCATCGTGGCTTACCTAAAGAGTCCTCCTCCCAGAACTCTCAGAGGCAGAGCTAGGTCTTCTGTACTCAGAGCACCATCAGAGCACATCGGGGTTAGACCGGGGGTGAGGTACACCTGCGCACGGGTGTGCAATTTGCTCAGGGAAGGGGAGCCAGAACACACAACTAGTTCTACCAAGCAGCTTCATCAAGCTCCGGGTAACAAGGTCCCAATAGTCTGGTTTAGGAACAAGATGTTCCGTTCACATCCTAATCTCAAGGCCAGAGTGGGTCATAAATATCACTAATGTTTAATCAATGAATTCTTGGGCTCTCTGGGAGTAATGCATGCAATTCATCACGTTTTCCTATTGTTTTCGATTCCAAGCGGAAATCCTGCATTCACATTTTAAACTTATTTCTTGTGCATGTGCGTGTTTGTTTCGGGGGGGGGGGGCAGTACATGGGCGCGTGTGTAAATATGCATGCAGAGACCAGAGGACAAACGCAGGTGTCCTTCCTCGTGAACTCCATCCACCCGCTTTCCTTCCAGACAAGACCTCTCACCCGGCTGGAGCTCCCTGGCTCCACTAAGCTGGTCGGCTAGCAAGCCCCAGGATCTCCCTCTCTCGGCCACCCCAACACTAGAGTTGAAAGAGTGAGCTGCATGCCCAGCTGTTTTGCTTCAGTTTTGAAACTTAGGTTCTGAAGACCCAAACTCAGGTCCTCGTGGTTGCAAGGCAAGCAGCGACTGAGCTCTCTTCCCAGCCTAAATTTTCAAATGTATAGCAGCTGCTACATGCTATCGTCATTTCTGTCGATTGTCGTGAAGCCGGGCCCACTCAGCACCACCAGCCCACACTGCCCACGGTCATTCTGCTACTTTTCCCACTGAGACCAGCACTCCAGACAGTCAGAGCCTGGTGCCTGGTCCCCCTTTTACAGTCATCTGAAGGTCCCCGGCTGGGAATGGCCATGCCTGACAAGTTCACAGAATGACTAGAGTTCTAAAAGTCTCCGAAAAATAAAATAATAATAACAATAATACTAAAAAAAAAATCAAGCTCAGCTGGGTTCTGAATTTAACAGCATCTGGCAGGCTAACTATATTATTTTTGAACACACAGACATAAATTTGATATGAATAATAAAACAAGTATACCATGGACAAAGGAAATATAGAATTCACCTAATCTTCAAAAGAAATTCTATACTTGAATAATTAACTACGCTCTATTTATAAAACTGGAGTAATTGAAAACAGAATTTCTCAGTTGATTCATATAGCCTCTGAAATATTTATTATTGCAAGTCGAAAGATCTGTCTGGGGTTTGTCACCGAAAATGTCTAAACTCAGTGTCCAGATGTTTATTTAAGTCGCTCCCACAGAGTTCTAATGTCAATACCAGGGGTTATCAGAGAGCATCGCTGTGTATCTTCCCTGACTAATATTCTCATTTCTCCTGCATCTTTGATGTTTTCTTTCATTAAAATTCCTGGCCTAGATCCACAAAAATCTGCTGAGCTTGCATAAAAATTAGTCCCCCTGATTTGACATCCAAGGATGCCCTGCATCTCCACAAAGATAAAATATATCAGTGGTTATCACTGAGGCATCACCGTCAGCCGTGTAGGGTCAGCTTCAGAATGAAAAAGAGCTCAGAACCAAGACTTTAGAACACCTAGGTCTCTAAGAGCATGCACAGTCTTTTTCCCCAGTGTCACATGATGGGAATCCTCACCATTAGCCCGAGTGCAAACTTTTCCCTCACTCTCACACACCGGGTCTTCTTTTGAAAAAAAAAAAATGAAGATGATTTTAAAATAAAGGAAAGCAGGCTCTGTCTCAACTCACTTCCCACAGGCAGCTGCAGAATATGACACCTGGGAGCATGTTTTAAAGATGTATTATGGGTGTCTCTTCCCTTGGTATGAGGCTTCAAAAGACAAAGGGAGTCCGTCTGTAGGGTGACCATGAGAATGCAAACTCCCAGTTTTCCCTAATGAACTTTCCCCTAATGAACTGCTATTATCCAAATTGAAGCATCTAAAACCCGAAGAAAATGAGTCAATGACGTTTGCATGGATTCTGACGCTAGGAGAAACTGAGGCAAACCCAATTCCCCGCCCCCCACTCGTCATCTCTGGCTAAAAAGAACGGCAGTTTGGCACTGGTGTTTCAAAGCCCTAACAGCACTAAACAATGGCCCCTGGAAAGAAGGGGTCACTCCTGTCGGAAGGTTAATTAGAAAACGTGATTAAATTGTCATAAACTCAATGCAATACAGCCCGAGAAGTAACACCGGAGCACAAAAGAGTCAATGAAAGTTTATCGGCTTCTCCTGAACATGCAGCCTAACATTTCCGTATTAATAGGTATTATAGAAAATTGGGTCTATACACAAACGTCTTTGTGAATTGCTGGGTGAAATAAAGGTAAGTGAACTCTTTATCTCAAGGCTCTCAAACCTTCTAATTATGATAAACTGATTTTGAATTGCCACAGGGAGAGGAGCGAAGCTGTCTCCCAGATGCATTTCCCCACCAAATTCTGATTGTTTCTGTTTTGAGAGACCCATTTGGAGACCCTTCCATTTAGCAAGTGATGATTCAGATGCCCAGAAGTTAACTGACTTGGCCAAGCACTCGGTTTGTTAACAGAAAATCCAGAACTCTGCCACTGCCCTCCCCTTTGCTCTGCACCCTCACCTCCCACCTCATCCTTACCCCCACCTCCCAGCCCACCCTTACATCCTACCCCGCCCTTACCCTCACCCTTACCTCCATCACTCAGTTTCTCCTGACTTGCACCTGAGAGCCCAGTACTCTTCCTGGGAGCACTCTTGCTTTTGCTCTTTTGCTAACAGATTCATTTTCACTTCAGGTTGAGCCCAAATGGAACACATTTATTTGTTTACTTTAAATTTTATTATTAGGGTGTGTGCATGATGGGGTAGGTGGGGCATGTGTGCCTCTGCAGAGTGCGGAGGTCAGAGCTCTCCTTCCACCTTTACCTGCCAAGCCATGTCGACAGCAAGGAGCACACGTCAAAAAGCAACACTTGAGGGGACACAACCTTAGCTGGAGATGTGCCTCGGCGCGGTGAATAAAGGCCTTGGAATAACTTCAGTACTTGGGATATGGAAGAAAGTAAACAAAAGCATTTGGGAAACAGGGTAGAATGCCTGTTTCCATAGCATGTTTCTATTATATTCTATTAACTATTGCATTTTCCACTGGACTATTGATTTTTAATAAGAAAAGTTATAGTTTATTGTGTGGCATGGAATAGATGGTGACGAGCACCAGTGGGCAGGGAGGCTGGCCGGGTGGCTGGGTAGCTGGGTGGATGGGTGGATGGATGGATGAATAGATCCAACTAAGCAAGCCACCATGCAGTGTCTTGCTTTAAAGAAGACCTCAAAGGTCTCACTCTCTTCCAGGTTGCTAATACAATGGGACAGGCCAGCCTTACCTCTTGCTGTCATGTACTGCATCCCCTCTGGAATAATAAGTCAAAATAAACCCTGTGCCCCAGGGCGTGAGGGTGGGGGACACAGCGAGAGGGGAGAAGGGAGGGAAAGGCATTCAGCAAGAGGGCTTTCCGGCCTTTTGAAGAAGACTCAGTGAATGATTTCTGTGCCCATTGGTGATCGAGGCTGTGCTACAGGGGCTAGGCCTGGACACGGAGAAGGCCGACGGCTAACCGTATTGACCTTGGGATTTCACAAAGAG
The DNA here is from genome assembly GCF_000317375.1 of Microtus ochrogaster. NCBI lineage: Eukaryota > Metazoa > Chordata > Mammalia > Rodentia > Cricetidae > Microtus > Microtus ochrogaster. Next base: position 68,042,657 of record NC_022012.1, on the reverse strand, counting down.
TAGCTAAAGAGAAACAATACAGTCAGTACCCACTAAAGAAAATATACAAACTTGAGACCGGAGAGATGTCTCTGGCAGTGAAGAACACGAGCCGTTCTTGTAGAGGACATGGATTCAGATCCCAGCATCCACCTGGTGAGTCACAACGGTCTGTAACTCCAGTTCCAGAGGATCCACCGCCGTCTTCTGGCCTCCACAGGCCCTTCATACATGGTGGACATATGCAGGCATGTATGTGCATAAAATAAAACAAAAATGAATCTTTATTATAAAAGAAGTTTGCAAACTATTTTTTTGTGTTGGTCATTCTTTTAAAATATGGAAGAGAATCAAAAGCACAGAACTGGGGCATGACTAAGGTCAGCAGTGCCAACAGTCTCCAGGTAAGGTACCCAGTTTGGAAGATAGTTTTGCCTAAAAACCTGGAAATTATTGACTGTATTTGGGACATCAAGTGTGTAATTTGGGTCTAGCCCTCTAGTGGTGAAAACTCACAGCATGGTACCCTCTAGTAAAAGAGATGCCTATGGACATTTCTGGATGGCTGTGGCCCTTCCTGTTCCCCAGACTGAGGCACTGTAAATTTTATCTAAGAGTTTTGCTCAGGGCAGAAATTCCTTTTAACATTAACAATTTGGCTAATGCTTCTGTATGCAGATTCTTCTGAAAAGAAATGCGTAGGCTTGGCCTGAAGGAGACTCCTTAGTTCTGAATGTGCCATGCCAAAACTGTTTGACAAAAGAAGTGTTTAAGAACATTTAAGCAAGCTGCATCTATCTTTGTTATTCTCAATAAAGTGACTGCTTTCTAAGGGTGGGAAATTTAGTTTCTTCTTCTTCTTTTTTTTTTTTAGAGTCAGTGGAACACAAAGGAAGCAGTAACCCAGGGACACACAGAGCAGCCACCCACGAACTCAGCCCAGGTGCACATCCTGGGACCCAGGGTCGGGCAGGATCCCAGCGAAGGAATGTGGCAGGGCCTACTGATGAGAAATCCCATCTGGGACCTCAGAAATCTGGATCCAATTCTGGGCTCCATCTCTAGCTCACCACATAATTAAGGGGGCAACTTGGCTAATCTGTCCTTCACTTTGTCCTCTTTAAAACGATAGGATCTGGCCTCTCCCCACATCTCAGGAATGCCATGTCAGCAGAGGCAGGGGATGTGGAGCGCCAACGGCCAAGGAGCTGCAGGCAGCCGGGAGCTGTGCCCGGCCCCAGTTGCCCTCCTGCCCCAGCCTGTCTCACAAATCAATGCCTTTGGTCACACAGGGTCTGCTGGAGAGAGCTCAAATGAGCTGAACACCACTCCAAACCTCCCTTAGATAACGAGGCAAAATAACATTTCTTTGGCGAAGCACAAATTTCAGCTGCATACAAATACTTCCGTGAACTACAGCCCTACATAGGCACACATAGGGAATTTCCATAGTTTGCTATGGAAGCAACTGCCCAAGTCTTGGGAGATGTGGTGTCTGTCACAGCTCTGGCGGGTGAGTGACCTGGGAAGTTTTTCCTCAGCAGCTACTGTGTACTGGAGGTCAACCTATGCAGGGCATTTGGCATGTCTGGCACACATACCGTAAGTGCTCCATTAATGCTATCTGTATAACCGACTAATTAATCCCCTGTGCTATGCAGAAGGTCTTATTCCCATTGTGTAGATGGGGAGAACTGGGGGACAGAGGAGTGGCTCTTCCGCTACTCTGCCCAGACCTCTCCAGAATAAAGAGCGCATTCCCCCAGCTGCTGGGAAAGCTGCCAGACCAAGACCTGCCAGCCCTCCTGGGACACTGCCGCAGTTGAAGAAGGCTAGCTCACTCAAGGTCATGCTTGCTGCCAGGGCCCTGCTTTCTACACCCAGTGATTGGTCAGACATGGTTAAAGGGCCTGGCTTCCTGGATTAGTTTCCCGGAGCTGCCATAACAAATTACCACAAACTGGGTGGCTTAAAACAGCAGAAAGGTATTTCCTCAAAATTATGGGTACCAAGGCCTAAGTTCAGTTGTTGGCAGGTTGGCTCCTTCCGGAGGCTCTTGCCTCTTCAAAACTCTTGGGGGCAGCAGGTCACCCTTGGCACTTCCAGCTGGTCTGGTAGATGCTTCCTTCTGCTCTCTGCTCTGACTTCTTTCGACCTGCATGCCAGTCTGAGGAGTGACCAGTCTCCCTCCCCCACATCACCCCCCCCCGTGTGTGTGTCATATGTACTAGTTCATGGGTGTATGTGCGTGCCAGCCTGAGGAGTGTCCAATCTCTCTCCCCCTCCCCACCCACATGTGTATGTGTGTGATGTGTGTGCAAGTGTGCATGTGGAGGTCAGAGGTCAAATTCAGCATCTTCCTCACGCTCCACTAGATAGGGTTCTCACCTTGGAACTAGACAGGCTGACCAGTGAGCTCCAGATCCTCCTGACTTTGCCTTCCCAGTTCCTGAATTCCAGGTGAACACAGCCACACTCTGCTTCTTATATGGGTGCTGGGGATCCAAACTCAGGCCCTCACATTTTCGTAGGAAGTATTTTACTCGCTGAGACACCCCTGCCCCCAACTTCCCTCTCCTTTTTCCTAGGAGGACTACAGCCATTGTTTAAGACTAAACAGAATGATTTTATTTCATTTGATTCTGCTTACAGATATCCAGTGTCTTGATTCATAGGTATTGAGGGTTGCCACTAGGGCCATTATTCAGTCTGTTCCACTCCCAACAGGTTTCTGAAGTACTGTCCCATCTCTGTGAGATCACCTGAGGCCTTGGCAGACACCTCATCAGAGCCCTGTGACCACCCTTCTAGGCCACTTCTCTCCTTTTCCTTCTACCAGGTCTTCTCCCTAACAAACATCTTCCACACGACTCTCAGTGTGTGGTCACAGGATGCATTTCAGAGATTTAAAAAAAAAAAAAAATTTGGGGGGCTGGAGAGATGACTCAGTCAGTGAAGTGTCTGTCACATAAAAACGAGGACCCAAAGTCCATGTAAAAAGTTAGGATGGTTTGTGCCTACATCCCAGCTCTGGGGAGGCAGAGCAGAAGAATCTTTGACCTTGCTGCCTAGCCAGTGTAGCCAAACCTCAAGTTTCAGGTTTAGCACAAACCATCAGAATGTTTCTTTCTGTTGCAACGAAGAGCAACTTGTGTGTGGAAGGGCTTGTTTTACAGTCCTAGGTTACAGTCCATTATTGAGGGAAATTGGATACGAACTTAAAGAGAACTTGAAGCAGAAGCCATGGAGGAACATGGCTTGCTGGCTCCTGCTCAGCTAGCTTTCTTACTCAGTCCAGGACCACCTACCTAGGAAAGATGCTGCCCACAGTAGACTAGGCCCTTTTACAGCTGTTGGCAATCAAAGTGCCAAGATCCCAGGCCAATCTGATGTAGGCAATGCCTCACTTGAGGCTCCTCCTCTCGGGTGACTCCAGGCTGTGTCGGGCTGATGGTTAAAGCTAACCAAGACAATCACCCCTCTCCACTCTCCATTTTCCATTCCTCTCTTTTTCCCTACCACCTATCTAGTCCCATAAAACTTTCCAGCTTCTATTCCCATGTAAGGCCAACTTCCCTCAGGAAGTCACCTGATAAAACTAGTATGTTCCACGAGACAGTAAGGTCTGTATGAAGCTAACCAGCTGGCAATAATGGTCAGGGTTCAAGAACCTTCCAGAAGGTGATGGAAGACTGAGACATCACAGTAGAATGGGTAAGACATTCTGTTAGGTAATGCAATTCAAGCTGCTAACCTCAAGGAGGTGTGGTGAAGCTGGGCTCATTCAAAACCCCCAGTCAGGCAATGAAAAGAAAGGGACTGGATTTATAAATGATACTGCGGGCAGCACACCCTCCAGACGAAACACTTGTTTGGTTAGTAACTGGGCTTACCTGCAATAATAGTTAGAGCTATGTAATGAATATAAAATTTTTAAATTAGAAAAGAGGCTCTGGCACTGTGACTTTTCTGTAATTGTAAACTGTGACTCAGTAAGCAAGGGCACTGGGCAGAGTTGGCACTCTCAGATACAGCTGCACAGCCATAAGCAAAGCTTCCTTCTGCTTTGTGCCTCAATTTCCCCATTTGCAGTATGGAGCACACATACGGCACTGAAAAGGAAGACATTTATTTCCTAGCTATGTTTTCAGATCAAATGCACATGTATAGAGTCAAGACCTCCGCGTCCCCTAAGGAATGCACCTAAGTGCTCAAAATACTGTATGCCTCCCTTTTGCCTTACTGTGATTCTTTTTTCCTTATGAAGCAGGGGCTCTCTTTATGTCAATGCTCATCCAATTAACATAAAGGAATTCTCCATTGTTCTCAATTGTTTTTGTCAACATAAACTATCATACATAATGGGTTTCACCATGACATTCTCATGTATGTCTGTGATGTAGTATGACCGTATTCACCCTCATTACCCTCCTGTTCACTTCCTATCCCCACTGATCACTGGCCTCCTCCCAAACAGACCCCAGCATTGGTTATTTTTCGTTGCTGTGGAAAGACAGCATGACCAAGAGAACGTACAGAACAAAGTGTTTATTTGGACTTTATAGTTCCTGGGAGGGTCCACCAGGGTGGGGGAGGCATGGGAGCAGTGGCAGGCATGGCAATAGGAGCAGGAAGCTGAGAGATCACCTCTCAACCATAAACAGGAAGCAGCACGCTGGAAGTGGGGAAAAGCCTGCAAACTCCCCCAAGCTACCTCCTTCGGTGACATGTGTCCTCTGAGGTTCCACCACCTAAATCTCCCCACCAGCACCCACAGCCAGGGACCAAGAGTTCCAATAGATGAGCCTATAGGGGCATTTGTCATTCAAACCACCGCAAGCTCTTCTATTTCGTGTGCATGTTTTATGACCCAACAAGTTTCACTAAGGTTGCTTACAGGAATATGAGCCTTGCTCATGGCTACATTACTAAAGAAAGTATCTTTCCCTCCCCCAGCAACTATTAACTGCCTACATATGCTCAGGGAGGGATGAAGCCTCCTGAGACCTTCCCACTTCTCAACTGACTTAAACACTAAATTTAAAGTTTACTTTCTCTTTAAATTGGCAGCCTCTATTTTAAATTTTTGCATTTATTATGTCCACATATGTCTTTGTGTATGCACCCCCATGTGGGAGTGGGTTCTCTCCTCCCGCCGTTCCAGTCACCAGGCTTGGTGGCAATCTGCCTTTACCCCCACCCCTTCCCAGAGCCATCTTACAAGCCTCAGTGGCCATTTAAGATTTTGCTTTATACGGCACAAGGTACCATCTAACACGTCTGTCATTATTGTTACCATAGATAGAGTAAAGCTTTCATCACTTTTCTGCTTTCAAAGAGGTCCATGAAGACCACATTTGAAGCTGTGTTCTCCCCAAACATACCCCATATCTGCTGATCTCATCTTACAGACTTTGTAGTTAGGAGAGCCCACAACTTCCCATTGGAATAAAAGGAAATCATGGTATTTAAATCCTGAACCTAATAACCCAGTGCTATTTCCAGTGGCTCACTCTCATTTGCTTTTTTTTTTTTAAATTCCAGTTTTCTAAAGTCGTCTGGGAAGTAATAGATCATGGTTAATTGTCCAGGCTTTTGTGCTGTGCTTTCAGAATCGGGTCTGATTTGTGGTCTGGCTCCAGTTCAGTATTATCCAGCGCGAGCTTTATTTCATCAGCCCAGTATCAAAGCTTCCACACTTTAGCCAGAAATTAAAATAGCTTTAAGTTTCTCCCTGCTGTCAGGCAGCTGGTCAATAATGAGACATGCCGTGCTTTAAAAAATGATTTTTCATGCTCCCCATAAAAAAGCTAGAAATATAATCCTTTTATTGAGCACAGAGGCTCTACTCTTCCCATATAAAGACAAATCTTTTTATATTTTCTAACAACCTCATCTCTTGTAATATTACAAACACTGCCATTGAACCCACTGAGTGTACAACTGTCAGGTCCACCTGGTTGTCTGAGCAGTCTATGATGCCCACACCATTCCTCAATGTTAATCTAGCCTAAAGGGGACGCTCTAAACACTGTCTTAAAAACAAAGGTGGAAAGTAATTAAGAAAGACATTCAACATCAACCTTTGGCACATGTGTGCATTTGTGTGTGTATGTCACACAAGAAACCATTCTAAATAGAAAAATCCCAGAATGAAGTTTGTAGTGTCACAGTCAAGACAAATAACCCCAGGTTATCTGAAGACCTTACCAAGGATTCACTTTCAAAAGCCCACTGCAGCCTTGATGTGTGGTATTCACCTCCAACACCATGCAGCCCAGGTCCCCATATTCATGAGTGCTGGTTCCTCTCCTGGTGGCGTCTGAGTGGCCCTGGGCAAAGGAGAGCTATCCTAGCAGCCATCATCTGCTTCCACCTCTGCTTGCCGCCATCACCCCGGCTGCCCCGGGAATGTGGTGCGGATGACAGACAGGGCCGTGAAATGTGAAAATGGAAGTAGTACTATGGACAACTGTTATGGGAGGAGCTCAGTCTTGTGCCGCCCATGGCTCAGATTAAGCCCAAGCGTTAGTACTCACCTCCTTTTCTAGATGTAATCACTTAAATGCAGACGGCTGCAGACTAGGCCCAGTCTTCAGTTTTAAGTCTCTAACTTTTAAGATAGTCTCGCTGTTACCTCTTCTTAACCAAAACCACTTAACACTAGATATTAACACAAATGCAGCCTTCTGCAATTTCTATCTAGATTACGGAAAACAGGAGGCACCCTCATGAAAATGCCAGCAGACTTCAGGAGAAAACGTACTGCCAACCCCCACCTCCCAAGTTTCACAGCAGAACGTTAGGGGTACAAACGTTTTAAGTGAGCTTTAAATAAGCTTGTATTCCCAAGTTATTGTTTGTGGAACATGACAAATTGATTCCTAAAATTCTACATTTTTATGAAAATGAAGATCCGTTTAAAACTGGAGCACTGGCTGCTCTTACAGATGGTCCCGGGTAATTCCCAGCCGATATGGCAGCTTACAATAGTTCTTACCCTAGTCCTATGGGGTCTGATGCCCTCTTTGGCCTCCTCAAGCACCAGGAACATACATGGGACATATAAACATATCCAGGCAAAATACTCAGATACATAAAGCTTTTTTAAAAGCTATTCAACATGAAGAAAAGGAGGCCTTGCTTCAGCAATTAAGGCAATATATTGTTAACACAAATAGGTTAATGAGACTGAAGAGAAAATGTACAAAGTGACAGACATATAAGTGTGCAGGGGAGTAGGTGAGGGCTGTATGTGCATTCCACAATGCTAGGAAAAGTGGCTACCTAAGTCCCACCTTCTCCCTCACACAATAATTACTATATTCTAGGTGACATAAAGACCTAATGCAAAAGGCCAAAGTCTAAAGCATTCTCTAACCAGAGAGATTTTCCTGGAGGGATGGCCCCATGGTTAGAGTGCACAATGCACAAGTATAAGAATCAGACTTCAATTCCAGTTCCACAGAACGCTGGCTGTAGCTCGTGCATGCTCGTAATTCCAGCACTGAAGAGCCCAGAGACAGGAAGGGCCTACTGAATGCCAGCCTCGCAGAAAAACATGAACTCTGGATCAGATCCAGGGAGAGACCGTATTTCAAAGAAATAAGGCAGTATCGTAAAGGAGGGACTGACACCCTCATGAGGACATCACACACACATGCACACACATACCACTTAACTCCTCTGGAACTAGAGTTAAAGACGGCTGTTGGTACCATGTGGCCCAACATGTGGAATGGAGTAGTTTGAGTAAACAGGTACCCCATAAACTCAGATATTTGAATGCTTGCTCCCCAGTGGGTGGCAGTATTTGGGGAGGTTTAAGTACGGTATTGCTAGAGCAAATATGTCACTAGGACAGGCTTGAGTGTTCATAATCTCATCCCATGCCCACTCCTGTTCATGCCTGCAGTTAAGGACTCTAGTCACTGTTCCCACCATGATGGATTCTTATCTAAAATCATAACCCCAAATCAATTCTTCTTTAGGCTACCCTGTGTTTTATCACAGAAACAGACACATAACTAGAGGAACCAATGCCCTCTTCTGACTTCTGTAGACAAAGTATGCACAAGATAAAAAAAAATTATTAAAAAAAAAACTTTAAATTGGTAAGTTCAGGACAGGAAAAGAATCCTTTTAAGAAACCATGCACACTAAAAAAATTAAAAACCTCCACTAAACAAAAAATTTAGAAAGATTTGCCATTAAATTACTTTTTATCAATACACCATAAAAAGGATAAAATACCAAAAAATGCAGAGGATATGTATAATAACATAACTAAACAAAGTTCTTTGATTGAGTACCAGAAATTAAATCCATGCATCTGTGTATGCACCAGTAAGGAAGCAGAGAGCGAATAGAGCACAATAAACCAAGTGGACAGCATGCAAATGGACAGTATCCCAACGGCTCTTCGGAAAAGAGCTAAATGTGTGACATTCCTAATTAGGGGAATGCAAAATAATAAAACCAGTGTTATCGATATGAAATGCCCCCCATGGGCCATGTGTTTGAACACTTGATCCCAGGCCAGAGCACTGTTTGGGAAGGTAGAACCTGTAGGAGACGGAGCCTTGCTGGAGGAAGTATGTCACGGGGTTAACTCCACTTCTTGCACATGACTTGTGATTGAGCGGCCTCACATTCCTGCTGCCAGGACCCCCTGTCCCCATATGAAATGCATCCCCTCTGGAACTAAACCAAGTAAACCCTTTTTCCCAAAGGTGCTTTTTGACAGTTTTCTATCGCCACAGTAGAAAAGTAACAAACACAGCCACAAAGAATACTTAATAACCTACAATCTGGCAATGCCAAATGGAAGGGAATTCTCATACCAACAAGAAGTAATGGGAGTATAAAATGTTAGAGGCAAGCCAGGAGGTGGTGGTGCACCCCTTTTATCCCAGCACTTGGGAGGCAGAGGCAGGCTGATCTCTGTTAGAGGTCAGTCTGATCTACAAGAGCTAGTTCCAGGACAGGCTCTAAAACTACAGAGAAACCCTGTCTTGAAAAGCCACACACACACACACGTTAAATGCAGGCAGACATCATAACCCAACAACTCTACTCCTGGATTACATTCTATAAAATTTATGTGTAAGAAGTCAGACATGGTGGCACACACTTCTAATGCAAGCCATGGGAAGGCAAAGGCAGGCCTATCTCTAGTTCAACTCTAGTCTATACAGTGAGTTCCAGGCTAGCCAGGCTAGAGTGAGACTCTGTCTCAAAAAAAAAAAAAACCAAAAATGTCCAGGTGTGCAAAGAGACTGTCACTGCTTTCCACACCCCAAACTCAAATGATGTCAACCACAGAAGAAACCACATACTAATGAAATAGCACAATATATTAATCACAATGAGAATTATTAACCGCACCACCTGAGATGAATTTTCCAAACTATGTTGAGTGAAAGGCGCAGGGCACAACAAAGAATGACTGGATCTTTGTAGCAGTCCTTAGTGGACATGCATGGATGGTAGCTAACAAAAGAGGACTTAGGTGACATTACCATTATCAGGACAGCAATGACTCCTTTGGGGAGGACAGCATGTGGACATGCGGAAAGGTGGGGAGGGCTGGGAGCAGCTTCTCTGTATCTGCTTTGGTCATAGTTGTTGCTTTATCTATTAAACTGATCATATTAATGTAATTTTCTGTAGGTTGTATCACAGAACTTAAAGAGGACTTGTTCTACTGAGTATTAATACCAATTAAAGGCATAATGAACAGTTTGAAAATATTAAAGGCCAAGAAATAAGCTCAAGAAATAAAAAGCACTTTTATAGGACTGTACTATCCCCTGAAAGCAGCCTTACAAAGCACAGTGGTTTCTGATACTGAACCAATGATTAAATATTCTGCAAGCACTGACATGCAGCTCTTCCCTCACCCGGTGCCCAGGGGTAGATGAAATCTGATATGGAGCCAATATTGCTTTCACCCCAAAGTTGTACAGACTAAATGAGTTGACATATGGAAACAAAAATTAAAATTCTTTCCCAGTGAAAGGTTAACTATAAAAAATGAATAAAGGGACTGGAGAGATGGCTCAGCAGTGAAGACCCCATACTGCTCTTGCAAAGGATACCAGTTCTATTCCAACACCCACAACCATCTCTTGAGTTCGAGGGCTGACTGGTTATGCAGTGAGTTTCAGGACAGTAAGAGCTACATAGTGGGGGGAGGTGGGGGGAGGAGGACAACGACACACAATGACATGGGCATAGCACACAACATACAGGAGATAGGAGGGGGATGGGAGAGGGATGGGGACACCACAATGGGAGCGTGGAGATGACATAAAAACAAGTTCTTTGAAGTATACAAGCAAAGGCAGACTCCTGGATAAAGCCAAGATAAACATCATAAACTATATTAAAAGGCAAATTTTTTAGGTTCACTAAAAAATAATTGCATGACAAAGGGTGAAAAGTGAAAAGCCAAGGAAAGGGGGCAAACTGTCCAAAAGATTGCAAACATATGGATAAAGCCATTCTCAGACAAGTGCTTCAAAGAGGAGCAGTCACTTGCCTAGTAAGCCAGTAACATTAAAAAAAAAAAAACCCACTTCATTCAGAAACACGCATTTTAAATGTAGCCCTTTTCAGCAATTATTCAATTTGCAAATCTTTTTAAGAGATTTTAATTATGCTTATTTCTAGTAAGACTAAAAATAATCTCTGCAGTGAGTAACACACATGAAGATCCTCAAAAACTGACCTGCATTCTCACTTAGAAGCTTCACTTCTAAGCTGTGGCTGAGGGTGCAGACTGTCACCCCAACTTCCCAGAGGTGGAAACAGGAGAAAAGCTCAACCCGAGTAACTTGGGGAGAACTTGTCTCAAAAATGAAGTTGGGAGCTCAGAGGTTAAGAGCACTGGCTGCTCTTCCAGAGATCCTGAGTTCAATTCCCAGCACTGACATGGTGGCTCACAACCATCTGTATTAAGATACGGTGCCCTCTTCTGACATGCAGGCACACATGCTGACAGAACACTATACATAATAAATAAATACATTTAATAAATAAATATTTTAAAAACTGAAGTCAGCTGAGGCTGGTGATACACATCAGTGGTAGAACATAGGCTCAGCCTGTGCTGGGCCCTAAGTTCAACCCCAGCATCATGGGAAAACAAGTTCATTTCTAGAAAAGGTCTGGGAATAGGCAGATGTGAGGACCTTCTGAGGTGTTGGTCCCATCACCATTCACTGATTATACTATCTCTTAGTGAAATACGCAATTGTTTAAAGAGCTATGGAGCAGCCATGAAAAGCATTTTGTGGCTGAGATTTGAAATATTTAATACAGGAAAATGTTAGCAAAGCAAAGCACACTGAGAATATGCATAAAATGACTGTGTAGAAAAGGATATCAAAGAATGAACACTCAAATATTAGCAGATGGAATGAATGTCAGCTCACAGGGATGGACTCGGCAACTTCATGCATGTGCATGAGCTCTCCTTTACCAACCACCCAGAAACGCTAGTTCACTCTATAAAGAACGTCAAACCATCTATTAGTAGTTTTAAAACCACAGATTCTGTCTAGTTCTTACTGCAGCCTTTTCTTAGTGGGAGAGATATGGAAAGTACTTATTTCAGCTAGAAGCATCCACTATGGAACCTTCACATGTGTATCTGACCTAAATGCTTTCAGTCCATTTTCATGTACGAACACAGCTTTTAAAGAAGTAAACTTCAAACAAGTACCACAAACCATTAGCATGTGAAGTTGCTCTGATTGGTATTTTATTTCTCCTTTACAGGTTCCACATAATAGACAAAGGTTTTTTGATAACATATTGTTATCTTTGCTGGAGATGATCATATGATCATTCTAAACAACACAAATGTGTACATACAAGAGACTGAGGTTTCTGCAGCCTATAAACACCTCTTTGGGCTTAAAAAGGAAAAAAGCAATATACGACAATTCAACCGCAACTCTCAGAAAAACACGTTTTCTGACCAAACATGAGCGCCCTGTACATGGATCTATCATCAAAGACAGCAAGGCGCTGGGGGAAGCCAAGAGCAGCTCCTCACACCAGCTCAGAAGACCCTCCCCATCCAGCACCTCCTCAAGGTGCTCCATCTTCATCACAGGAAGATAGCGGTCACCCCAAAAGAAGACAGGAGCAGCAAATAAACATTGTTGTAAAATCTGAGTGTCTTCCACAGTATTTCACACCAGCATCTCAGGAACTCCATGCAAGCATGCGTACCATTCTCTAGATTGCTCCCTTCATTTCTCAAGAAAGGGAACCAGGTCTTCCTAACTGATTTTAGGTGCCTGGGAAAACTAAGTATTTCACCAGAAGGGATATAAGCAATGCTATTCGATAAGAGTAAGAATAAAGAGAAAGCAGCTATCTTAAAGAAAAGTGTGCTCTACTCACACTAAAGTATCAGACCAATGCACAACATACTGCAAAACTGTAATACAATACGGTCAAACACAATGTCAAATATGAAACTGTTCAAGCACATGAAGATCATCTTCGGAAAGACAAGCTGGGTTCTTATTTGTAGCTACCTTTGTGTAACTTTAAAAACTGTTGTCCCTCAACAAGGTCTGACACTGATCTTGATACTTGTTAGGAAGTTTGCTATGAGGCAATGGCGGCTCAACAGTCAGGTTCAGAGTTCGCCCGGTGCTCATCTTCAGAATTCATCCGAGGACTGGGCATCATCTTCATCCTTCACTTCTCGGTATCTCCCTGAAGACTCCCCTTCTGGATTGTAGCTCTGCATTTTAATATTCAGTCTCTCAGCTAGTTTCTGTGCTGCGAGCTTTGCCTGCATCTCCTTGAAAATAAGAACAAAGCCCAGGTTACGCATGTACAGCTTCCCTTACAATATTTCAATATGACCTGGGGAAAAGGAGCTTATACAGGAAGTTGACAGTTGTGTCCTGTCAGACATGAGGTGATGTGTCTGTCTGAGAGTTGTCAGCCTGCTGCAGTTGCTAGTGATTTCCACTAACAAGACATGCTGCAATTGAAACAGCTTACTTCTGCACAAGAAACTGAGAAATCAAATTAGCACTACGGCAGCTAGGAACAGACAGATATACTAAGTGTGCGTACACACTGAACCAGCTGCCTATATTAGAAATCACCAACGTGGTGCCAACGTCTCCATTGGACAAGACTTTCTTCTCTAGATTTGAGAGTATACCTCAAAGGCACACACACACACAAAAAGCCAAGCACTAATGCTGCATGCTGACTGCTCCTTGGTAAGTTTTACAGAAATTAACACTCAAGAAGGTCCAAGTAAGTTTCAGACTGGCAGTGGACTTTTCCATACATAAGAATTATCACCAACTGCTGGTAGGCCTCAGGGCTCATCTCTGATTCACCTGACCCCCCCCCCCCACATTCCGGAAAGTCAACAGCCCCTTACCTCAGCCCACAAACATGGGTAGGCATAATTGGTATCTACTACTACTATTCTGTCAAGCCAACCCATTTCAGAAGGGTTCAACCTAAAAATATCTCAAGACAGGTATTTAAACTACCCCTAGAGACAATTCAAAGGCCACTCCTCCAGTACAGCAGTTGGATCTGATACTAATTTTAATGCAGTGAGAGAAGAAACACAAAGGGCCAAAGGGCCATAAAGATCCATGCCAGCTGAATGTTTAGGAAAAGCCAAGCAGAGTCAAAGTTAGTTTGACTTTAGAAGATGCAGGAACCTGACTAAAATCAAACTAAATAGTTCAGGAGGGGGGGGACTCTTTCTTTCCCAGAAACTCAGAATGTTATAATCTAACCATAACTAATCTCCACACTTATTTCTCCCATCCTGCTAATCTGAACAAACTATATCAGTATTATACATTTTATTTATAGACAAGGTCTCACCATTTATTTGCTGTGTAGACCAGGCTAACCTCAAATTCAAAGAGATCTGGCTGCCTTCACCTCCCAGCTGCTGGAATTAAAATGACAGAACTATCGGTGTGCACCACCACACCTTAATATCCATTTTCAAAACTTATATGCAAAACACAGTGCTATATACAACTGAATAAGACCCAAAGTAGGAAGGGCCATGAATAATGGTCTCAAGCACCCCACCAGCAGCTGGCAACCCAGCATGATCTCCTGTCCTGGGCTGGCTCCTGCACTGTGGGAGATGGAACTGGAACTGTCTTCCTAGGCAGGTCACTGAGACGATGCCGCATGGGAGAGGGCATATGCTGTCCCAGCAGCAGCAGCAGGTTGATTCACATCACTCCAATCCTCTCCCTGGGTCTACTGGCGAATTACTACTGAAGTTTCCTATAGTTCTAGCAACTTTGTGGCTGAAAACTAGTACACATCTCTAAAACCTGATCCTTCTATTCAGCCAGGGTAATTTCTGACTCCTGAAGCAGTAGCCAACAAGACAAGAAAAACCTAAGACTCCAGAACTACCTCGTAATTTTGCTTCTGTTCTTTCTGCAGGGCCAGTGACTCTTCTATGGAGAGCAGCTGTGCAGGTAAGTGGTGGAGCGGAAGGAGGCGCGCTGCTGTGATGTCATCAAGATGCTGCCTAGCCCTGCGTCGCTGCTCTTCTGAGGAAGCAGGAGATTCACCCCTCTGACAATGACTTGGTGAGTCACTCTGTTGAGTGGGTAATCTGAGAAAGGAAGAGCAGGCACAATCAATGCACAAGCCAAAGATGGTCTTTAGCCCAGGAGCCTACTGCTTCTGTAGGGTAAAGAATGAAGTCTGTCCATGTTCAATGCTGACAATGGGTACATGTAGATTCCTGCCTCTCCTCCTCACACCTTACACGCCCCTTCCGTTCACCCAGAGAACACTGTAAGAGCTTAATGCCTAGTCAAAGGAAGTAAACATGGTACTATTCCTTTGGAATATATAATAGGCACTGACAGACTGACCAGTTCTGAAGAAAAGGTAGGTGTTGGAAGTGGAGGCTCGAGGGAGGAACTGACAATTATAGCCCCAGAAATGAGAACCTTCTCCTTCAAAGATTGAAGAATCACCGTGGACAGGAGATGGTGGAGGGGATGGGGTGGTCATATATGAGACAGTGCTGTCACTATTAACTTCATGAATGTGTAAGTCTCAGAGGAAACTGGCATTCTGCACTGTAAATGAACCTGAGATGTCACTAACACTCAGGTACTGTTTTATAGCTAACTGGCCATGTACATAGCAAGTTCTTGCAGAGCCGTGAGCAGATGAGGCAGTCTCTAATATCCAGATAGTACACAGGTCAGAAAAAGAAAAGTCAGAGAAACTAGCAGTGGTTCTCAACCTTCCTAATGCTGCAACCCTTTAATATAGTTCCTCCTGTGGCGACCCCCAACCATAAAATTATTTCATTGCTACTTCATAACTGGAATTTTGCTGTTATGAATCATAATATAAATATGATATGCAGGATATCAGATTTGACCCCTATCAAAGAGTCATTCGAGCACCCACAAAGATGTCATGACCCCCAGGTTGAGAACTGCTACTAGCACACCCTCATCTCACTGTGCACACAAAGCTCCACTCACTCACAAGCCCAATGACACATATTGGTGGTCAGATGCAGCCTCTCTTGGTCTCTTTTATGCACAGGCTGCCCCTTCACTCTCCAAATCACCAATCCTGGTGGTCCTCACTGCTCATTCCTCACCTTCCCTATTCCTAGCCACAAGGCCATGACTGGGCCACCTTACTCTTTGAAACCGTGGCCTTCCAATGTGACCTCCTAGGAAGACAGAGGGCTCGGCACCGAAGACGAGACACCTTTATCAAAGGCTATTTTTCTAGCTAAAAATTAATGTACCAGGACCTTGTTTCTAAACAGAAAAAACCACTGAAGGTTAAAATGATAGTTAGTGGAGTAGGCTTAAAGTCTTTGCAAGAACAAACATGATGTTGGTTTTGGAAGCTTTCTAAGAAAATGCCAGTTCCCCCTTTGTGTCTGGCACCACCTACGTATGTCAAGATGGGCAGTTACCCTGCAGTTGGTCTAAATGCTACAAACACAATTCCTTTCTCCTCAAAGAACTCGTTTCTCAGAAACATTATAGCAAAGAACTTAAATGCAAGATTTTTCTCCCCCATTTCCACCAATCTATTTTTAGTTAACTTTTTTTTTTAAAAAAAAAAATCCTTTTAGCTTCCCTTCCCTGGGAACTACTATCACCTAGTTTAACGTTTCTCCCAAATCTGGAAACCTTGCGTGGCACTCTAGATCCCAGCCTCTTTATGACGTAAAATCTTTATGTCACCCTGCCCCACCACTCTGCTGTCTACTTGTAGTGAACTCGCTTCATTGTGTTTTGCTTTTGCTGAGGAGCCCATTAGTTCCTGCAATTGCTTCTCTCAGCTTACAACACAATTGAGGGGGAGCTGCACATAGCAAATGGTACCAAAAAAAGTCATGATCCATCTGCCCTCCCACTGTGTTTATTATGAAACACTGGCTAAGTATCTTGATACACACTATTCCCCATCTGCTTCTTAAAACCCTGTTAATAACTTGCCTTCAAAACTAACATTTTTCCAAAAACAGTCCTGCAGTCGGGCCATGCTGGTCTATTTCAGTCTGCCCACTCCTGCTTACCCCCTCACAGCACACACAACATTCCCAGAACAAGCCTGTTCCTGACACTTACACATTGGTCTTAAACTTATGAGGAGGGGGCACTGGGTTTTTGGCTCGCATTTCTAGCACTTCCATGTAATGAGGCCTCTTAGGAGTCTCACTCTGGAGCCCTGGCACGTTCTCAGTGCTGGTGTTTTCTTCTGAGGGCTCGCTCTGGTCTGCAATTGTGATCTTTTGCAACTTAGTGAGAAACAGACTGTCAATGCCGCTGGAAATGTCTTCCGCTTGACTTGAAACAGGGCGTTGGGGGAGAAGTTCGTTAACTTCAGATGAGGGTGCCCTGGCTTTGCTGCCGGGAGCTGCACCTGGGTTCACTGTGCAGCCAGCCCCCAAGGTCTCTTCGTTGCCTCTGGGAGTGAGATGTGCAGGTCCTTGTGTTTCTGAGGTTGTTCTGAATGATTTGTCTACAGAGGAACAGTCAGGAACTAATGATGAAGTATCAAGCATCAGGTCAGAATTCTGGGCCTTGTCTACGTCGGTATCGACTCTTGTGGCTGCTTTTTGCCTTAGCTTACAGTCTACACTAACAGGATGAAACAGTTCACTTCTCGCTCTAACCTCTTCGTGTTCTGCAATGGCAGCTTTCAGTTTGGCGATGGTGTCTGAGATCTTTTTACCTTTGTCGGGCAATTTGCAAATGAATTTTCTGTCAAGTGCAAAAAAGAAACCAACATGTACGCATTAGAGCCATGTTTTTAAACATGAAAACACAGTATTTAAAAGACAAAATGTAATCCTCGAAGAAAAGACAGGAGGAATCAAATGAATAAAATTATTCTTATGCTCCCCCAATCAAGGGAGTGCTTTGAATGGGTAATTATTTCAGAAATAAAAGTTGTATCTTCCTAAGCTAAAATCTGAAATTCTTCAAGCCCAGTCATCGACTGCCCCATGGAAAGTTATACACCTGACCATATGTTGAGATGCAGTCAAAAAAACCCAAGCTATAAAGAACACAGCACGAAACTACCTGAGGCACGAATAAGAAACAACTGAAATCCGTCTCTGCACACGCACACATTTATTCTGAGCCCCCTAAAAATATGAAATTCTGTTCTTAAGCATTTAGGAAAACAGACAGTCAACCAGTATAATAAAAATAAAGATCAGTGATTTTTTTTTTTT
>NC_022012.1:68022894-68024114 GCF_000317375.1 Microtus ochrogaster | reverse complement strand
CACACACACACAAAGAGGTCCCATGATCGAAAGGTAAATTTATTAACAGCCCATCTACCTGTCTCGAGTAGGAACCCATCCTGCAAAGTGATCACTGGCTCCTTGGGCTCAGTGAAATTCCCTTTCTGGTTCTTTCCTTTAGTTACGTAACAAATGGAGCCCTCTTAGGTGCTCTATTCATCGGCATACCACGCATTCATAAGGACGTATTCAACGGTATTAATGCCTCTCTGCACCTCAGCGTCCTCTGCTTTTCCAGCCTTCTCCCCTTGGAGCCCGGCACCCATTTGTTAGGATTCCATCAATTGGCTTTTAACTAACTAAACGTCTGCCATTATTCCCCTCAACTAAATAGAAAAAAAAAAAAAAAAAAAAAAAAAACACCTTGAATCCATTCCTCTCTCCCAATTTTCTCATTATCCTTTGTGGCTCCCCCGAAACTTAAGCCACCTGTTAACTATGAATACATATTTATCTCCAAATTATTCCACCAGCACTTAGTCTTCCCGGTCCCTCGGCTGCCTTCATAGTTCCCTTTCCCCCTTGCTGAAAATCTCTAGAAAATTATCCTTTTGGTGTCTTTTGCCTCTTATTACTTCAATTCCTTTCCAGAACAAAGCTGCCTTTCAAAAAAAAACAACAGCTATCGTCATCTACCCGTTTACAGGGGAAACTTTCCAGGCCTAATTGGCCACTCTTTACAGCTCGTTCTCCCATCTCCTTTGGTTTGGGAAAATGTGGGGCTCTAGATGGGGAAGTGGGAATCAACACGTTCTGCTCAGGAGGATTTGGTACCCAGACTCTCTCAAAGCCGTTGTGGGAACATGGAATCAAGCAGGCACTGCTGCCTAGTGAGGGCCAGGCAGCATGGAGGCGCGCCGCGCGCAGCACGGGCCTGGCCAGGAGGCCTCAGCACGCAAGGTCACCTTCGCCCGAAAGGCCGCGGTGGGGAGCGAGGGGCTGGTCCTGGATCCCGACCCCCGAGGGCCTAGTCCTTGATCCCCATCCCGATCGCCGGATTCCGCGACCCCCCGCCCCCGAGCCACCGCTTACTCGTTGCGCAAAAGTCTCTCCTGGCGCCTCAACCTCTCCCGCAGCTCCGCCGAACTCCGCTGCCCCAAGTCCTCGGGAGCTGGGGGCTCGAAGCCGCGGGGCAGCGAGAACATTGTGCACGGGCTGCGGCTGGCGCGGCGGGCAGGGTTCCGCGGCGGGGCCCACAG
>NC_022012.1:68020680-68021724 GCF_000317375.1 Microtus ochrogaster | reverse complement strand
GTGCGTGCACAGCAACCATAGTCCAGGGGGAGTCTGGGAGTTGTAGTTTTCCAAAAGAACAACACAGACTATCAGAAATTAGAAAGATTGACTGTGTCAACTTAGAAAAAAAAATGAAGAACAAGTGAGATTCTTATAGACTGCTAATGTTCGGAAGGGGCTTGCAAAGAACCTTTCTGAAAAATAGTTTGATAATTTCTGATTCTGGATTTATTAACGTTTAGTGTAATGATCTTGAGGTTCATCTATGCCAATGCTTTTTACATTGCTAAGTAGTACTGCACTGTGAGTTTGTTTATGCTGAAGGATATTTGAGTTGTTTTCAGTTATTATTGGTCATAAATCACTGTCAATATTTTAGTATAGGTGTTCATGTCAACATAAACTTTCATTTTTCATAAGCACAGACTTATTAGGCCATATTATCAAAGGGAACAGGATGGAAGAACAGCTCCATTCTGTTGCCCTCCACAGCCTGAGAAGTTCCTCTAATCTTTTAAGGACTTCACCTCGGCCAAAACAGGGTTTGTAGCCTTAATGCAGAAAATATTCAGGACTAGCAGAGTAGGAGGCTAATAAAACTATTTTAATATAGGCTTAATTAGGAGTGTTAAGAGAGGTGCTCGGACAGAATGTATGACAATTCCAGATGTGGACATGGGCTTCTCGAGGGAGAGTTGCCATTTGTTGTTTTTACTGTACTTATACTTGATGGGTTTTGAAGCTATTATCTTTGTAGCATTGCTAAGAAATCTAAGAGACCACAGGGTGTGGTTTCTGACTGTTAGCTCTCAGGAAGTCCATATATCCAGAAATGAACTCAAGATGGACTATAGAAGGATTTCTGGTAGTTAGATAAAAGCCAGCATTTTTCAAGAACTTGTGAAAAGGACTTTCCATCCCATCCCCAGAAGGAGTACACACACACACACCTACTTGCCCTATTTATAATCCACATGATTTAGTCACCCCAGGCTTCTCTAGCACTCTCTCACTATGATCTATCTGTTGCTATTTCCATTATTCTACACCCCCCACCCCGCT
>NC_022012.1:68018201-68018823 GCF_000317375.1 Microtus ochrogaster | reverse complement strand
CCAAAACATTAGCACTCTTTCCGGAAGGCTAAATATATTATAAATTATAATATACAGAATAAATTGTATATAATTATATAATACTATGGTAATATTCTAGTATACCCAATTATATAGAGAGAGATAAATTTCTGTTGATGAGCAGTTACCCTAGGCTTCTATGGTCACTATGGTTTAACTGGGAGCAGTGATCATCTTTGGCTGTCATTCAGGACAACACTAAATCTTTAGCTGTTGCACAGGACAGCCTTGACCTTCAGCTGCCAAACTCAGAAGATTTAAGAGACTTTCCTGTGAAGAAGGAACCTGGGGAAACTGACCTCACTTCGACAAGGCAGAGTATGGCAGTCAATCCAACAGTGTCCACAGATTGGGCAGAGCCCTGGTAGCCGGTGAGGCAGGAGGCAGTTTTTCCCAGTGGTTAGCATCACCACAATCCAGGTGGAGTCTCTGTGCCCCATCATCTTCTTTGGAGACCTTAGGATTGCTGTTAGGAGCTGGCATTCCTGTTTATCATTGAAAGCTTTTTTCATAAACAGTTTAAAGGCCATATTCAGCAGATCGCTGAAGAGTTTGAGGACCATAATCTATAGGTGCACCTGAGTTAAATAAGCTTCGTTTT
>NC_022012.1:68015513-68017004 GCF_000317375.1 Microtus ochrogaster | reverse complement strand
AATAAAATAAAATTACCTATGTATATAAAGGTTTTTAGTTATCAGCCTTTTTGTTATGTTTTAAGCCAATTTCATTACAGATTTTACAGATTATTTAGCAACACCCAATGAACTTAGAAATCTTATACAATAGTCTTAAAAGATTTCTTGAGAGCAGAGTAGAGAGAAATCATAAATAAAAAAATTTCAAGAGTGGAAAGTTGAAAATCCTTAGAGATAGGAGACTTTAGGGTCATTTGCTTGTGCGGTGACAGAAGTTGTTACAATCTGTAAAAATTTGGAACTCGAGTATGGCATCTTTGGCCCGTTGAGCTCTACTGAAGCCAAGCCATTTGAAGTAAGACAGCGAGACTTTAATAAAACCTCTGAATCTGAAGAAGGAATTGAGTCCAAGGAGAATGTTGGTTGCCTTGGCAGGTTACCTAGTCTAGGGTTAGTAACCCGCCCGGCAGTTCAGTTATTCCAGGGTCATGGAGAGGAACTATCTGTAAGATAAATGGGCTAGAAAAGAGGAAGGAGGCTAAGCGAGGGGGGTTCTTGTCAAAGCCTCCGTCTATTAGAGATGGGGTACAGCTTTATATAGGGTAAGGAGTTGAGGGATGGGCACAGGGGTCTGAGCTCTTGCCACGTGGTTCACGTTGGTCACGTGGTCCGTGTTGGTCACGTAGGCAGGAGCTTGTCTTCGGTCAGGTCACTGTAGGCCAGGAAGTCGCAAGTTGCCACACCTAGTTCCCTAGATAGTTTGGAATGTGGGGTGGGTTCCGCTAACAGATAGCTCTCCATCAGCCAATTTGGGTGTGGGGTAGGCTCTGTCAATAGAACGATTCCTAACACAATTATGGGTGTGGGGTTCTCTGTAGACTCCCCAGGGTGATGGTTCCTACAATGATTTTAGGAGGAAATTGGCTCCTAACAGGAGAAAGGAGGAAGGGTCGTGGAAACAAACTCTCTCTGCCATGGAGAGAGTTCCAATAAGCTCCTAGGGGAAGCTGAATGTCAGTGAGCAGTGTAAACATGAGCAGTAAGCGAGGACAAGCAAGTATCCTGCCCGAGAGAGGGTTCCAATATTTTAGAGGCCATGGGGGCATGGAGAAGCTGTAGGCTTAGTAAATAGAGAGTTGCCCAAGTGGTGAGACCCTGGAGGGTATGGTAGGGGCTGGAAGCCAGAGACAGAGAGAGAGAGAACCCGGTGATGGGTGCCCCAGAGGGCATTGCAGAGTCCAGGAGTCAGGGACACAGAGAGGTGCCCAGGTGATGGACATCCCAGAGGGTGTAGCAGGCTCCAGGAGCCAGAGAAAGGACACTTAGCAAGTAGGCAGAGAGACAGAGTGGGTAGAGGCAAGAAGCCACTGAAGAGGTAGACTCTAGAATTTGGAATCAAATGTGGAGGTGGCAGAAGCCAGCAGAAACAAATGATTTACATATTGATGGAGGAAGGCCATTGGTTAATTAAATAAAGAAGCTGCTTGCCCTGATAGGTTAGAACGTAGG
>NC_022012.1:68008408-68014227 GCF_000317375.1 Microtus ochrogaster | reverse complement strand
GAGACTTCTCCTGGGTTTGAGACCTAACAAGGAGAGAGAAGGAAGCAGGTTTTTTGTTTTGTTTTGTTTTGTTTTGGCCTTTGAGATCACTGCTAGGGATAACTAGGGAAAGAAGGTGAACTGAAGAATGTCAGGTGACTGGTGTGATACCCTCACCCCTTATTCTCAAAGAAACAAGAAGGAATTTCCTAGCAGGGTGTTTTAAAATCAAAAACCCAGACTAGCTTCATGTTCCCAGAAAAAATAGTGCCCCTCCACTCAGGTCCTGAGAGCAGACCATGCCACAGGTCTCCAAAGGTGACTGGTCCGGGGGGAGGGAGCCACCTGCTGCAGACAAGAAACAGAGACATGGATAGGCACACCATGCAGACTGAGGTCAGATATTTATTTAGTGTTAATGGAGGGGAAGGGGAGAAGAGCAGAGAGACGGGGCGGGGGGGACAGAAAGAGAAGGGGTAAGGGGAGAAGTGGGAAGAGATAGAAGATGCCTCTTCTAGAGGGAGATGGAAAAGGAAGAGACTTGGGCTACAAGCAGGAAGATCTGCCTGCCTCAGCGGACAGGGGAGGGAGTGGGTGGGGCTTGTCTCTTAAAGGGACAGGACAGATCATTACAGAAATTGTTATTGTTTAACCAGAATAGAAGAGCTTTATAAAATGGCATGGTCATGGCTAACTGGGGACAAAGGCATAGGAAAGGAGGTAAGAACACCAAAGAGCTCTGAAACATAGAGGACCCTAGGTCCATAGGAATTAGGGTAGAGTCATTTCTGGTCCAGCTCTAAAGTTGAGAACTTCTATAAAATGACACATTTCCCCCCAGCTAATTTCCCTGAGATTAGGACATTGAGCTGCTTTCCTCAGCTACCCCAGGGTTTGGGTTGTAAAGCAGAGGCAATCCAGTAGGAAAGTAAATCCTAGCATTAGTTATCCAAACCGAGATGCCGTACTGAATGCTCGCCTTCTATCTCCCTTTTTATCAGCAAATAGTAATTTAAAGTCATTTGCTGGGTTATGGTTCCTGGGCGGCAGCCTGCAGTCTATTAAAATTAATCCTGACAGAGGTCCCTGGTTGCTTGCTTTCTCCGGGCCCATCCAGGCCCCTGTTTATGGACAAGATGAACAGCCCACCCATCCCAGAGGGTCTGGGAGAGGAAGCACATTAAAATGGCTGCCTGCATCTTTGTTTGCTCAGCTGCTCGGACAAGCTAGAACTGGGGGAAATGGGATTAATTAAGGGGCAGTTGCCCATGGGGAAAAAAATACAAGGACTCTGGTGAGAAAAATCTCAACTAAATAAGTTTCAAGTCGGAGGAAAGAACTCTTTTTCTCTCCAGACATTTGCATGGTTGAATACTGGTCAGTGAGGAATTGCTCATTCCAGGCCACCGGTGTGTTTTATGAGCTGGACAGTGTCAGGAGAGCTAATCTGGGGTGAGGAAGGATTGCCAAATGTATGGTTCTTTGAATCTTCATCTGTCTTCATCTAATTTTTCTTTTTATGTGAAAGTTAAAGGACGATTCTTAGTTAAATATCATGGCCATTTACGGATACTAAGCATTGGTAAGATTTTTTCTATGAATAAATTCATAAACCAGAAATAAAAATATCCTTGAACATGTCCATGCCCTTATCTTTAGTACAGATCACAGAGGCACTCTGGCTCCGACCCCTACTTCCTCTTCAGGTCAGAAAGTCTTAAAGAAGAGTTCAAATGCTTTTTCCCTCCTTTGTCCTGTTTTACTTCCCTTTGACACATTGGCTGAAATTCCACCTCTAAAAAGACAGTTTGGTTAACAAAGATTTTCCTTTGAGGCCTTAGAGCCTTCTGGAAAGGCTGTGGACTGTCAGTCATCTGCATAGGACCCTGTCTTAGTTCCAAATGATCCTGCTCATAAAAACTCAGCTGAGATGATGACCTACAGTTAAAAAAAAAAGAGTAGAATTTAATGGGGGAGATGACGTTGAACCCTCTGAGAAGAACAAACCAGAGAGCATCACTGAGCAGAGTTTCAGGCAGTAGGATGACCCTGGGAGTCCTTACCCTAAGGACTGGGGAGCAGGCAGGTAATACTAAGAGTTTGCTTAGAAGTCATTCAAGTTGCTTACTGGAGTCCAGAGCCCTTATACGTAAGGGCCTCCTTGAGTGTTGTTTTCTCATAAAATATCTAGTACATTTTGTATCATAATTCTGGCTATAAAAATTATTTTAGGGCTGGAGAGATGACTCAGTATTTAAGAGCACTGGTTACTCCTCCTGACGACCCAGTTTGCTTTCCAATGCCCATATGGCAACCAGCAACAATTTATAACTCCAGTTCCAAGGGATCCAATGCCATCTTCTGGTCACTTAGGGTGCCAAGCACGCACATATTCACATACAAATATACATACAGGGAAAACACTCATACACATAAAATAAAAATAAATCTTTAAAAATTATGTAAGTAATAAAAAGGGGTCAAGTGAACTATGCTGGCAGTTATTTTCTGCTGCAGGAAAGATAGCTTGTACCACACAGAAAAGGGGAAGGGTGGTAATTAACAAAGTTTCTAGGGCAAGACATTTCAGCCTTGCTCCCAGGCTCAGCGGCAGACTGCAGCTTCTGTAGTGACTGGAAACAAGCGAGTCTTCATTGTAGTCACATCTGTCACTCTTTTAAAAAATATTTATTTTGCTGGGCAGTGGTGGCACACACCTTTAATTCCAGCACTTGCTAGGCAGAGGCAGTTGGATCTCTGTGAGTTTGAGGCCAGATTTGTCTAGTGAGTTCCAAGACAGCCAGAGCTGTTAAACAAAGAAACCCTGTTTTGAATATATATAATATATAATTTGATTAAAAATCAAATACGTATAGGTGTACATATATGGCATATGCATGTGTCAGGGTGTGGCTGAGGAATGTAGACTAGGCTGTTGGACCCCTGGAGCCAGAGTTAACCAGTTTTCGTGACTCCCCAACATGGATGGTGAGACCCAATCCTGAGTCCTCTGCAAAGGCAGCACACATTCCTAGGCACGAAGCCATTGTTCTCGTCCACATATTATTCTTTGGAAGGCGCTCAGAAGCCAGTGAGATAAAGAAAGCGGTAATCCACAGCCTAGAGCAGGGGAAAGCTGACTACCCCATCCTCTCAGTATCTCTGACCAGAATCCTATCTGGTCACCTTACATGAAAGAGGAAAGCTCTGAACCATACCAACCAAGAGTTGAAAAAGAGGAGGCATATGGGATGCCTACAAATATACAGTCAGAACTGCTCAGGACAAAACAAAACAAAAAAAACCAGAAAACAGAAAATTCCCCAAATGGAAGAGACATGGCACAAGGTAATCCAGACAGGACTGAACACAGTCTTAAGAAAATTAGTCCATTTCAGGCCAACAGGATGGCTCAGTGGGTTAGGGCACTTGGGTACAAGCCTGGAGACTTGAGTTTAATCTGTGGGACCCACATATAGATGCAATGAGGGAATCAATTCCACAGTGGTCCTCTGACACCCATTCTCAGACAGACAGACAGACACATATACACACCCACACATACACACATTCGCACACACATTCGCACACACACACACACACTGAATACCAGGACAAAGGCAATCTACAACTAAGCCTTCAGGGGTATGATCTGCATACATTACCTTCGTGTTAAGTCCATGGACTTCTCAGAGGCTCAGTTTTCTCCCATTTAAAAGGAGGGTGCGGAGCTATCCTCCAACAGGCCTCTCAGTACTCAAACGGCACGATTCTAAGATGGCTAATCTTACAACACATTCTTTGGCAACATCTGCATCTATTTAAGCTCATAAATGTTGAGAAGAAATACTTGGTATGTTGTAAAGCAGGAAGCAGGTATCTCCTTTAAATAAACACCCCTCCGGTGCTGATGAAGTTCCAGGCTTATCAGCTGCGCCACTCTCCCATGCTCATCTGTATCTGTATCTTATGGGGCTGGCTAATGTTTTCCGTCACCTAGAATTCTTGAGCGTAATTTGATTTTCATATCTAGGGGATGACAGCTTTGAGTAGTTTAAGATTATTTATAGGGTTAAAAATTCAAAATTTGTCAAAATAGCAGAAGACAAGCAAATTATAATAAATGGTGTGGGAAGGATGCCGTTTGGAATGGGCTGAAGAGAGAGGTCATTTTCAAGAAATAACCCTCTCTCTCTCCTCTCCTCTCTCCAAAATCCAAAACTTTTTTTTTTCAGTAACATCAGATTCAGAGGTATCTGGCACATTTGAACTTGTGATCCCTGGGACAGATATAAGGTTTAGTGTGGTTGGTGTGGTTATGTGGAGTTCCTGGGGCCTTGTTAAAATGCTGGGACACCTCTTGGCCCTTCTGAGGACCAGACAAGAGCATGGTGCCACCACCCTTGGGAGACTCCAGGGCAAGAGGGTTGGAGGTGAGGATCTTACCCCCAGGGGGATGTGACTTCCCGCCTGGCTCACCCTCAGTGCACATACCTTTAGCTTGGGTACTTCCAGAATCTGCACATCATCTGTGACTGTCCCCCACGGCCACAGTTGTTTTGATCTCTCAGCCAGGAAGCTTCATCTTTTGGATTATCCGGGACAGGGACAGAAGTGGCTGGTTAGTGCAACTCATAAATCACTTTCAGGACAACCTGATTGGAGGTGGAGTTGGTTTGTCTGGCCAGAAACTTGAACAGCTTGACTAGCAGTCATGGGTGAATGTCCTGCCTCTTGGGCTCCTTGTGCCAAACACTTTGGTCCTTGTGGCGAATGTCAACATCCATGATGGTGCCTCCTGTTTGGCCAGGTCCAGAAAGCAACAGTGTCTTGATAACATAAGACAGGAAACAGTTCATGTGAACTGGGGGTTATAAATTGTGGTTTTTCTGGACACATTCAGTCTCCAGTTGGATGTACAGTGTTTCTAAAGTTAAGAGTAGATGAGATTGCTCAGTGGCTATTGAATGTGCACAGCTCTTCCAAAGGACCTGAGTTCTATCCTCAGTACCCATATCAGCATTTGATAACTGCCTGTGTTCTAGATCCAGGGGACCTGATACCCTCATCTGGCCTACACAGGTACCTGAATTCACATGCACACACATACACGCAGATGTGCACATAAGACACACAAATAAAAATAAAATAAATCTTAAGGAAAAAAAAGAGTTGGATTTAGGATGAAAAATGTCCTTTGCAATCTGGGAACTCATCCTTTCAGACTCCACCAGCCACTCACCCTACTATCCTGCCCTTTCCTTCCTTGTGTGTGGGTCCCTGAATGAGAAACATCTATACTGGGACATGTGTAAACTGTCTTCTGTTCTGAGAGGCTGTACCAGGATGGAAATGTCTAGAGTATCAGTACAATATCTATACTTGTTACAGGAAAATGATCTTTGCCTCAAATATCGCAACGTTTTATAAAGCTTCTGCATTTCCAGAACTATCACAGGGCTGGTAGGAGCTCAGCAGGTAAAGGCACAAACCCAACAACCCGAATTCAATCCCAGAACCATGTAGAGGCTGAAGGAGAGAACTCACACCACACACTTGTCTTCTGACTTCCACACATACACTGTGGCACATATCCCTCAATAAATAAATGATCTAATTTGTAAAGGACCAGTTCTGTGGTCTACACAAAACAATGCAATCCCATGTTCCAAAGTTAACTGGAAGGCAAGAATGGTAGGGTTACCCGAAGCCTTCAGGACAGCTAGCCCAGACTAGCCTAGAGCAGAGACCGGGAGACCCTGCTTCATCAATGTGGATAGTGAGAACCAAAAGCTATCATATCATGGCACATATGTTCTCTCTCTGTCTCCCTCCCTCTC
>NC_022012.1:67988018-68008168 GCF_000317375.1 Microtus ochrogaster | reverse complement strand
ACTCACTCTGTAGACCAAGCTGGCATCAAACTCACAGAAAACTGCCTACTTCTGCCTCCCAAGAGGTAGGACTAAAGGGGTACGCAACCACTGCCCAGTCCCTCCAGATTATAAACTTTGTCAAGACTGCAACTTTTTAGTACCATTTGTAGAAACTGAATTTTAATTCCTTTTCAACCTTACTAAGCCTATTCATAAGTAGAGTCTTGGACTTTGGAGGGGAGCACTGGTTTCCTTATTTTATAATCCAACAACTAAATGCCCTGGTCAAATGTCCAGTCTCACCACTTCAAACAATCACTGTGTTTACAACCAGCTCAACTACATATTGATACATTTACAAATTTGCTTCCACACTCTTAGTGACAAAAGCTGTTTTTAAAACTTCAAAGAAAGGGGCTGGTGAGATTGCTCAGCAGTTAAGAGCACTGGCTGTACTTCAAGTGGTCCTGAGTTCAATTCCCAGTAACCACACGGTGGTTTACAACCATCTATAATGGAATCTGATGCCCTCTTCTGGTGTGCAGTTGTTCATGCAGAACAGAGCACTCAAAAAAAAAAAAAAACTCCAAAGAAAATAGAAATCTTTATGATTACTGTGAAAACAGTATCTTTAATGCCAGGTCTAATACTTTAAATTTCATATTGAGGATTTTGTAAAAAAGCAATACAAAACACAACAATAACAACAATAAATGGTCAACTTGAGACAATCCTAGTTTTTCGTCCCCAGGTCTACAAAAGTTTTAAAATAAATCTGTGGGTACTATAAAGATCTTTTATTTTAGGGTAGGGCTACAAAATGATCAGCTAAGTTGTGTTCAGCCTGAGTATGTTTTGTTTAAGAGGTGGCAAAGTTAAGAGGAAGAGAGAGCATTAATATTTGCAAGATGTCATTAATCTCCAGAAAGAGCCCAGGACAGTCCGCCCCGCCCCCACCCCAGCTCTCATTTCAGAACTAACCCAGTTTTCTGTTATTTGGCTCTGAAAAGTCTTAAATCTGTAACAAGAGACTGACTTCCTGTTCTCAAGAGTGTGCCTGCCAACAAAAACATTTACAAGAAAAGCCCCAGGGCCAAAAAATTGCCTACTAATTATTTCTCAGCACCCCCACCCCTAATTCAGGAAGGTGAATGCTGTAAACGCTGCATCTTAAAACTCTGAAGTATGTGTTGAAAAATTAAGAGAAAGCCCACAAGAACTGTTTGCTGCTTGCTTATATTTTATTGCATTCAAATTACATCAGTTTTATGGCCCTTAGGCACAAATGATGGGTTTTTTATATAATATTTTATTTAGAATTCCACAAAGATTATACTACATAGTTATCAAAAGTGCCCACTGGACGTTGTATTCCCATTACCTTCCCAAGCGAGGAAGCAGCAGCCTTGACACCTGAAGCTGCCCTGAGCTCTTCCAGATGGCAGACTGTGCCCTAGCTGGACTGACAAGGCTAGGGCTGGGTGTTCTTCATGGGCCATCCATCCAGGGTGAGCCCTGTCAGCATCCTAGCAGCCCCCGTGTAAGAATGCACAGACTCGGTAATCGGTGTGAGCATGGAGAAGTCTAGAATAGGGACAATTGTGAAAAGGACTGGAGAGCGGAGAGGAGACACTACCTGATCCCATGGCCTGCGGCAAAGCCACCATCCTCAGGTGTCAATCCACGCAACTGGGTCACAATAACAGGACCAAGAGCATAGAAATGAACCCAGGCCTCTTTAGCCAGTTGACATTCAAGAATTGTGCAAGGGAAAGACAATGGTCAATGAGTTGTGTTCTCAACAACTGTGCTAGACAATCAGATACCTACATGCAAAAGAAGAGAGAGGGATGGGGGGGGAGGGAAGAAGGAGAAAGAGGCTGCAGGAAAAAAAGAAAAGAGAAAAACACCCCTTGCTGTAACACATACTTTACACCAGGTTTTAGAGAATTTGCCCCGTGAATCACCCCAAGGCTTCAGCATTCATCCCTTTCAGATTCCCTTGCTTTTGACCGCTCCTTCTAGAAACACATCAGTCTCCCCTTTTCTCTAACAGGACCCACTCTTTGGAATTCTCATCTTTGGGGCTGAGGAAAAGAAGGCATGCTTTTTAATCACCTGATTACTGGACCACATCTCCTCTCACTGGGAGTTGGATGTGGCTTGTTCCCTGAAAGTCCATTTGCTAGAATCTCGGTCCCTAGGGTGGTGATGTAGAGAGAGCTGGGATACTTGGGGGAGGGAAGCTGAGGGAAGGTGGGTACATCACTGAGGATACCGTCTGTAGAGTTGATTGACATATTCTTGTTAGGACCCTTTAATTGCTAGGAGAGCAGATTGCTACAGAATGAGTGAGTCTGGCTTCAGAATCTCCCCCAACTTCCTGTTGCATCTTGCGGTATCTTCCTCTCCCACATGCCCCCACCATGAAAGACTCCAACAAAGTGATGTCTCACTGAGCAGCGGGTCCTGGATCCCAGGGGATACTGGTTCCTTCTGAGACCCTCTCTGGGCCCTGAGAGAATACAACTCACAAGTGAAGTTCTTGAACTTAGCTATCCAAGGGCAATATATCCTGCAGGAAATGTTCTTACTGCTTGCAGAAGGACAGGTCTCCCGAAAACGAGAGATTCCTCATGTTCTCCATTTCTCATTGCTAATGTTGGCTGAGGGGTCAGAGAGTCACTTCCTTATAATATTGGTGAGTTTCAGTCCACACAAATTTCCACAGAACAAATGAGACTTTGCGCACTGAAAGATTTAACGCTTGTACACTGTCGGGTCTGGCAATTCTTCTTCGAGGAATTTAACCTGAGAAAACAATTAGGAGAATGTCCACAGACGTGTGCAGAAGATGGATTGCTTAAGAAAGAGTAAAGACAACCTTTGAAATTCCAGTGTGACAGGATAGGTTAATTGAATACTGTGCTTGAATGAAATAGAATCCAATTCATTATATACTTTAAAAGAAAAAAAAGGTAGAGCTGGAGAGAGGGCGGGCTCAGCAGTTAAGAGCACTCGCTGCTCACTTGTGAGGAGCTGAATCCAACACCCACATCAGGTAACTCACAACTAATTTTAGGGAACCTGATGCCCTCTTGTGCCTGTATATGTGCATATACTAACACAGACACACACACACATCCTTTTACAAAGATGCAGTGGTGCAAGGGTTATGGATGTGGATCAGTTGACAGACAATTGCCTAGCAGGCACAAAGCCCTAGGCTCCATCCCTAGCACTGCATAACTGGGCATGTACATGGAGGTGCATACCTGGAATCTCAGCACTGAGAGGCAGAAGCAGGAGAATCGGAAGTTTAAGGTCATCTGTGGCTACACAAGAGTTTAAGGCCACATTGGGATACATGGGATTTTTGTCTCAAAGAAGAAGAAGAAGAAAGAAATAATGGTGCAGCTTCTATAATATGTACACATAAACTTTAACTGCATTAAGTCAAACTGCTTATGAAAGATGTAATGACACTGGGTGGCATCGAGTAAGGGCTTGCTGTGTACCAACTACTATTCTAAGACCTGCCCAAGGACTAGCTCAGCCATTCTTCACATCAACCCCACCAGGAAGAAACTGCCACTGTACTGTTGCAGGGGGCTCTGGCAGGTCACATGACTTACGTAGGCACACACAAGGGAGTACACTCAGGCAGTTGAATCCCAGAGCCTATATTCTTAAAAACCACGTGATTCTACTTCTCTATGGAAGGTCATATGTCCCTTGAAAATGAAACAAGTAAATTTATATATGCTTGTGTGTTATTGACAACGCAAAGGAGGACTGAAATGTGGTGCAGAACAATTGTCTATATTCTGTCAATTATGTTTTAAATAAGTGTTGATTGGCCAGTAGCCAGGAAGGAAGTATAGGTGGGACAACCAGACAGGAAGTAGAGGCAGGTCAATGAGAACAAGAGAATTCTGGGAAGGAGGAAGCCCATTCCTTCCCAGTCCTGTCCCAAACACAGAGGAAGGAAGATGTGACTGCCCCACTGAAAAAGGTACTGAGTCATATGACTAACATAGATAAGAATAATGGGTTAATATAAGTTTATAAGAGTTAATAAGAAGCCCGAGCTAAGGGCCAATCAGTTTATCATTAATATAGACCTCTGTGTGATTTCTTTGGGGCTAAACAGCTGTGGGACCTGGTGGGAGGACAGAAACCAGGCAGGACAGAAATACTGACAACAGAAATGAAAATATTAACTTGAAGCACCATAATGAAATTGATTCATTTTCTTTTTTCAAGACAGAGTTTCTCTGTAGCTTTGAAGTCTGCCCTGGAACTAGCTCTTGTAGACCAGGTTGTCCTCGAACTCACAGAGATCCACCTGCCTCTGACTCCTGAGTGCTGGGATTAAAGGCATGTGCCACGACTGCCCAGATGATTCATGTTTTTAAAAAAGCCCTCCTATATATTGTGGTTCTTTACTCTGGTGAGGTAAATTCACTGTGTTAGTATTAGAATCCTTCACCCTGTTCTACATAATACTCAGGTTCCTGGTGGGAATATGGGTCCATGTCTGCCACTGTGTCTATGGAGGTCAGAGACAACTTTCTGGAGTTGGCTCTCTCCTTCCACCTTGTTTTGAGGCAGAGTCTCTTTCTCTTTCTGCTTGCTGTATACTCCAGATTGTCTGGCCTGGAACCTTCCACATTTCTCCCATCTCTCTGCCTCACACCAGACACTGGGGATCAGACTCGAGTCGTCAGGCTTACGGACACAGCGAGTGCCTTTACCAGCCGAGCTGTTCCACTGGGCCTCTCTGGATGTGATATCAACCAAGGATCTAAAAGACTTTTCTCAGATTTTCAGTCTGTGCAATGCAGCAACTCTCTGTAACAGTCTTCCTGGATAGTTCAGTCGTCAGAGTTCACTACGTGTTATATGAAAAACACAAAGGCCCTGTCAGCAGAAAGACCCCTTAAACATATCTGTCTGTCTGTCTGCCTGCCTGCCTATCTTTGTCATGCTTGTTTTAAAAGAGGGACAAGGAACTATGGAGTTATTTGCAGATGATTTCCATTGCCACCTCTGGTCACATTAAAACTGCCTTTCTTTTCTTTTCTTTTTAAAGATTTATTTATTATGTATACAGTGTTCTATCTGCATGTATGCCACCAGACCAGAAGAGGGCACCAGATCTCATTACAGATGGTTGTGAGCCACCATGTGGTTGCTGGGAATTGAACTCAGGACCAGAGCAGCCAGTGCTCTTAACCTCTGAGCCATCTCTCCAGCCCAAAACTGGCTTTCTTTGAATCATTGTCTTTTACTTTGAAATCTCTTCCAGACTAGTTTCTCCAGGGACACTGACTTCTGAGGATGGCCAGCTCCTCCCTGAGGGTGCAGCTTCCCCATCTGCTACTGTGATGACCTCTGCCATGGCCACTCCTTGATGTCAAGAAGGAGGGTTCCTTGTTACCCCTGGGGACCACACAGGAGCCAAAAATGCTTTAAAGCAAACTTGGAGTGACAGCAGCTGTGAACTTCACTCCCACTTCCATCTACCTGGCAAGTTGTTGTGACTGTCACATTAGAGGAGGAGCTGACCTCCACAGAGCTCTTGCCACTCATCTAAGGTCCTTTAGCCAGAGTTTAAACACAAATTTGACTACAAAAAATGCACATTTTGGGTAATATCTCAGGTGGTAAAGTATTTTCTGTGCAACCACGAGGATCTGAGGTTGATCTCCTGGAATCCATGTAAAAAACAAAAACAAATAAAACCAATTAGGCCCAGTGTCATGCACTTGTTATTCCAGCACTGGGGTTGGGGAGGGGTGAAGAAAGGATCCCTGAGGCTCTCTGGGAGCAAGTTTGGCCTACTAGGCATGGTTCAGGCCAAGGAGAGATTCTGTCCCACAAAATAATAAAGCAGGTGGTACCTGAGGAAGAATACTTGACATTGTTCTCTGCTTTAAGTGTGTGCACCACACACACAACACACACATACACACTTTTCACTTTATCCTGACTCGGGGTGATTTATTCAATGGAACTTCTTTGTTCACTTGCTTTTTCCAAACTAGATGACGTAAGCCTGTGAAGGGAGGGAGATTTCAAATTTTTATTTCTTTACTTTTATACGTATATTTGTGTGCATCAGATTCCTCAAAACTGGGGTTGCAGGCAGTTGTGAGCTGTCATGCAGATGCTGGGAACCGAACCCTGATCCTCTGCAAGAATAGCAGTTGCTCTTAACAGCTCTGCAGGCCTGGAGGGTTATTTTTAAAATGAAGATTTAATTCTTTGTGATCATGAATATATCTTAGACTTTTCAGAAAGTGTGTTAGCAAAATGTATTTCAGGATTTGAAAACAAATACAATCTTAGACCTCACCACTCTTCTGTGGATTAACTGAAGAAAGGTCATTGGTATCTGACCTTGACACCATTCCAGAGCCTGGTCTGCTAAGTATCTTTTTCTCCTACATAGTCACGGACGAAACAGAACAGAGACAATGTTAGAACAAAATAGAAGGTATTTATTAAATATATGTGACGTGGGTTTTAATATCAAAGTAGAGCGTGCGTGAATAGACCCCTCATCCGCTTAACAAAAATATCAATGGTTACTTAAACACGAAATGACTAAATGCCACAACATACAAAATTCTTCTTTAAGTGAGAAAGGAAAGAATCACAGCTTGCATAAATATAGTGATCTCAGGTGGTCCAATCATGGCGTAAAGGCACACATTAAAACGGGAATCAGTGAATCAGAATGCAGTTACTCTGGCACACCCAAGTCTCTAAACGCGGCTCCCACAACCAGGCCCATATCCTCCCCGCCAGAGGAGAGAGCACCGGATGCCAGGAATCTTCCCCTCCAGGTTCAAGTTTTTCCAGGTGCCCATGCTCCTTGTGCACAGGCTTCTCCATACGGGAGAAATACTGCTGCTAATACTTTACGGGTAAACAAAGCCTTTATGCTGTAACAAACATGAAATTTTTAATTAATGCCCCTTTCTCTCCAAACCGAATAAAACAACATAGACTGTAAAGCCAGGACTTCAACATCCACGTGGAAAGCAAATGAGGATTCTGTATAACAGGGTTGGGCTGGTGTCCGAAAGAAGACCTCATGTCCACATCCTGGCTTGTTCTCTCTGCCTCCACTGGCCTGAGATTCCCTTTCTGGCTTACACCGTGTCTATGAGGAAGCAATCATCACCCTCTCCAGACCTTTAAGTCGCAGGGTTGCAAGGCTTTTCAATGCCTGCAAGAAGCACGTGTCTCTGAGTGCCTAAGTCAGCGTTTTCTTTGAGGTTAACTCCAGGACTCGCGTGTATGGGGTGTAACTCCTGGAAGGCATCGTGAATTCACGGGTCCTGCCTGTTGGGCTGAGAAATGAGAAAAGAAAGAAGAGGAAAATGAGACAAAACTCTCTTATGTGCTTCATGTAGTAAGAACTCAACACTTAATTAAATGTGATGATTTAATAATGCAATTGAATATTGCGCAGAAACACTATAAAAGGGATTGGCTATGGACTGAATATCATTTCCCTGCAAATTCAGAGCTGAAATCCTAACCCTGGGAAGGACAGCATCAACAGGTGAAAAAGCCATGAGGGTGGCTCCCTCCTGAGTAGGATTAGGTCTCAGGGAGCTTCAAGTGAGGAATGGGAAAAGCATTGTGAACCAGAAAGCATATTCTAACCAGATGCTGAGTCTGTTGGTGCATTGGTCTTGGACTTCCTGACCTCTGAGATAAGAAGTAAATTTGCCTGCCCTTTAGCTTCTAGTTCATTTTGACCAAATATGAAATTATATTTCCCAGCCTCCTTTGCAATTAGGTGAACCATGTTACTGAATGGGCAGAAATGAGTCCTCTCACTTGAGGTTGAAATGGTCCATCCCTATGCACTATCTTGCATGGTCACCTTCTTTTCTCTTTTATGTAGAGGTTTGGGTTGGGGAGTGAAGGGATACTAGCCCACTTGAGCACGTAGCTCTGGTGGACTTTACCCTTCTCCCCATGCCCTCTGCCTTGCTCAAAACCATTAGATGACATTCCTAAAGCTAACCGCCAAGGTCTATTCCCTTATTTGGTTACCTCCTCTTCCCCAGGCTGACTTCCAAAGTCCAGCAATCAAAAGCTTCCTTTCACCTAATTAACATGTCCAATAAAAATTAAACACCTCATCCTATCACAGGGTTTCCCATTTTATCTCTATAAACCGCCATTTTCCCTTGTGTCTTGTCTATCTCCTTTCTATCCAGAAGCAATCCTTTGTCCCTCGGGGACAAATACCTCTTCCCTCTTTCCCTTGTTCCCTTCCCCTTCTTCCTCTTCCCCCTCTCCTATACTACTGCATCCTAGCCCATGCTAACACAGACCTCCCCTTTTCCTCCTCTTAAAAATTACACCCGCAAGGTCATTTGCTGCTGTTTTCCTGCCTGAGTCAGAAAGCAGCCACTTTATCTTCTCTTCCCCGCTAAATAAAGGATCTCTCTGTGAAACAGGTGTGGGTTGTGCCTAACCCAGGGTCTAGGAGGGAGTCCTCAATGTTAGGGTGTCCCCTTCATGGAGGGTGGGTCCAAGGAAGTCATTGGTGGAAGAATCCTAGAACCCTGGATGACATTTCTATCTGCCTTGATCTGTGGCATGGAGGACAGTTACATCCTTGACCCCAATAGCACAATGACCAATTGCAGTTAACATCCTCGCCACTAATTTTCCATTCATTCACAGTGGGACAGGCTGTATCAGGAGTATGAGGGGCAGAGATGTCAGAGCTTACACATTGCATGTCTCCCCTAGGACATAGTTGTGTAGTAGTTTATTTCAAAATTAAAACCTTCCCTCTTGGAGGGAAGCTCATTAAGACATAGGATGTTAGGACGGAGGTCAAACAACATGATGTGAGATTCCCCTCTGTCGTTGTGAATATGTTTTATTACCATTGGTTAATAAAGAAGCTGCTTTGGCCTATGTCAGGACAGAATATAGTTAGGCTGGAAGAGATATATAGAGAGAGAATAGACAGAGTCTGGGAGATACCAAGTAACTGCCTAAGGAGAAGGACACTGGAACCTTACTGGTCTGAGCAGCCAGGAGACCAATGAGCAGTCTCCTTTTACAAATGGCAACAACATGAGCCAACTACATCCACATAAAACCTGAGAGAGTTTGGGATGGAATTCTAGACACAAAAGAACAGAATTAAGCATGGTTTCTTGGTAGCAGAATTTTCTTGGTAGGGCTCTGTTTGTTAGGTGCAAGCAGAGGTGTGACTCCTTTAAGAGAAGGCTCCAGGACTCAGCATTAGCAGCAAGAACTGTGTGGCTCCTTTAAGAGTTGGCTTCCTGGATCAGGCTAGTCCTGTTATGGAGCACTTCAATGGGGTCTGTGAGCAGTGTGTTATAGATTGATTAATGGCAACATAGACCCCCTGTGTCCTTGGAGTTGGGGCAGTGAGCATGGATCACAGAAGCAGCAAATATCCTCTGCCATGTTGGACTGGGCAGAGCCAAAAGGCAAAACTGCAGCAATTAGTCCTGGCCATGATGTTTAGCATTTTAAAAAGCGCTCCTGGTCAGAAAAGCATTACAGATACACAGTAAAGGCAGATTCAGACAAAAAAAAGGGCCTCTAAATGGGCCACAGTGTTGGATAAATGTACATGGGCTTCAGAGAGAGAAGAAAAAATACAGACAGTCATAGATGAAAGCAGTAAAGATAATAAAATAAATTTTAAAAAGTAATTTAATGAGTAAAAAAGCCATGTAAAGATGGAATATATACAGAGTCTGGATTATGTATATTATTGTGTTTTCTTTGAATTTTTGACTCTTAATGAGCTAACTGCAGAGAGACATTTGATTGTGGGAGCTGCTAAGCTAAATTAACATATTTATTTTAAAGGTATCTTGACTTCAAAATTTGAGTCTAAGAATATGTTACTTTGGAAAAGAGGTTCTGCTTTTGTTTCCACAGAAAATGAGAACCTGTAGATTCCTTTTAAGCTAATGTGGTTTGATGGAACTAGAGTCCCTGAAAGGTTTTCATTAACCCTAAAAATACTTTGCCCAACAAACAACAGGAAGCAGTTTGGAGAAAACAATGCCAAAAATTTCCAAAATGAATGTTTATAAATGTTTGTTTTTATTTTAAGGGGGGATATGATATATAGAGATAAATATTTTGTATTGGTATGGATCTTAATCAATTAATACAAGTTTAAGGTCAATTTTGTTACACTGTGTATATGTATTTCTGCTCTTGTTTAAGGTATTGGGTTTGTGCAGCTGATTTAAAAATGTAATGTGTAGTTAAAAAAGAAATGCAGATTAATAGATAGTTCTTTATAATAGTTAAACTTGTAGTCATGTTGGTTAGGTTTGCTAGATATATAGAAATATATTTCAGTTAGATCTTCAGCACTTTAAAGTCCTACAGTATATGGCATTTAAAATGTTTTAAGAACTTAGACTTTTCTCGACAGTGAGACATGTCTGCTTCTGGCAGCACCAATACTTTAGAGAGGCTGATGGGCACTGAAGAAACTGGTTATAAAACTTACCTTCAATTTGACAAGGCTAGCCATTTGGGCAAGAAACTGCTCTTGCCTGGACTGCTTGGTGTTATGCTGTATAAACAAGATATGCAGGAGCCACAGAAAAATGACTGTTGAACTTGCCTAAAGAAGGTGAGACAATCCTTCAGGGTTCCTGACTTATAGAAGAAACTGCCAGTCATTCTGCAGGACACAGAAGAAAGTGACTGAACAGTTTTTCAAATTTCCTGTTTCATGGAAAAGTCTTCCAGATACTATGGGCCTGTAGGGCTGAAGATGGATGTTCCAATGTTACAGAAGAACTTTGGGTGACTGTCCAGGCAATGAGATATCTCTTCAATTCTAGAGTTTTGAAAGTTGCTTACTATTCACTTCCTGTTATAAACTTCTGGGGTCTTTGATGAAGTTGAAAACACCTAGTTATAGTTTTCCTTAGTTATGATAAAAGATAAATTAGTTATGAAACTTTAGATTCATAAAAAATACTGTAATTCTTGCTTGATACCTATTTTGTTATAGGTAATTTTACTATGTTAAAGTTAAAAACCTTTTTTATTTAGACAGAAAAGAGGACATTATGTGGGATTCCCCTCTGTATGCTGTGAATGTGTTTTATTACCATTGGCTAATAAAGAAGGTACTTTGGCCTATGGCGGGGCAGAATATAGCCAGGCTGGAAGAGATATAGAGAGAGAGTAGGTGGAGTCAGGAAGACACCATGTAACTGCTGAAGGAAAAAGATCCCAGAACCTTACTAGTCTGGGCAGCCAGGAAAGGAATAACCAGTCTCCTTTTACAACAACAGGATGTTCTAAGGATAGTGAAACATTCCATTCTGCAGAGTATCTCCTTAATCTTAGGAAGTGAACAATGCCAAGGCTTCAGGAAGTTCCTGAAACTGATCAGATCCAGGCCTTCCCCAAGTGTATGTAAACAAAGAGTAAAAACTACCAAGAGACACTTGCAGATCTGTTGAGCTTCCTTTGAGAAGCAGAGAGTAAAGGCAGGAGTGGTGGTACACATCTTTAATCTCAGCAGATCTCTGCAAGTTCAAGGCCAGCCTACTCTACATAGCAAGTTCCAGGTCAGCCAGAGCTATACAATAAGATCCTGTTTCAAAAATAATTAAATAAAATAAACAAAAACAAAAATGGAGGAGGAGGTGGTGGTGGAGGAAGAGGAGACCTGAAAAGGGCTCAGGCAACTGAGCTACCTGGAAAGGACACTCTCCAACCTGCTGAGCTACCTTCAGGCTGTGCAATGTTCTCCATCTACCTGCAGGCTGTGCAGCGTGCTCCATCTACCCGCAGGCTGTGCAGTGTGCTCCAGCTACCCGCAGGCTGTGCAGTGTGCTCCAGCTACCCGCAGGCTGTGCAGTGTGCTCCAGCTACCTGCAGGCTGTGCAGTGTGCTCCAGTTTTCCAGCTGGCATGAGCTATCACCCATGCTGGAGTGGGTTTTTGGTGACATAGCTGTCCTCAAATCACTTCTGGTCCAGTAACTAACCCCAATAAAACTCTTCGGCTCACTACGTTGAACTTTGATGGTATCCTTACTTTGTCTGGCATTGTGTCCCTATCTGGGTAAGCAGACACTTGTTCCCATCTCCCCAGGGCCACACAGCAGAGATTCCCATGTCTTTTCCATGCATTCCATTCCCCAGGCACACTGAGAATGACTGTTGCCTGGGCTGTGACACACCAGTGGCAGTGTCCCCTATCACACTGATTCGCATCTGTGTCCATTGCTAGGCCTGATTTCCCTGGGAGTGAAAACCATGTCTCACTCATCTTTGTGACCTCCGCAGGTCAGGCTGAGCATGGAGCTCTCAGCTCACACAGACATGAAGACGGAAACCAGCGGAAGTTTGTGGAGGGCGGCAGTCACAGTGTCACTGCCCACAGACAGGAATCTCTGGGGTGTGGCACTTCAAGAAGGCCCTGGTGACCTGGCGAGGCAGACTAGAGGAATAGCAGGGGCAGAAACCAGATGGGCCTTGTGTGCCGACTCCTATGAAAATTCCATGCAACAGAAACGGTCTCCTGTGACAATATCCTAAAAGCTCATAAAACACAGAAATATTTATAAAGGTGAACCTCCTGCGTTTCAAAAACAGGCACTCACATCCCAACCTTTCAAAAATGTAAAGTGGCAGGCGGGGGTGGGGGAGAGGTGCTCTACGAAGCTGATCACTAGGAAGCAATAGGACTTCAAGAACATAAGCCATTTCAATCACAGAACTGAAATTTGCTTGTTTGAGAACAGGATCCCTGGAGGCAGGGAGCGCTTGCAGAACCAAAAAAAAATTATATTTTGATCTCTACAACAAAAAAATAAAAATTAAAACCTTTAAAGCACTTACTATGTGCAAGGGCACCAGTGGCCATGGGAAATATCTGCCCCCAAACTGCACCAGCTCAGATATAACCGAGGAGCTTGGAAAGATGGCTCAGCAGTTAAGAGCACTTGCTGCTCTTATAGAAGGTCCAGGCTCAGTTCCCTGTTCCTACACGGTGACTTACGGCTAGTAAGTCCAGTTCTGGGGGATCCGAGTCCCTCCTCTGGCCTCCACGGACACCAAGCATGCACATGGTGCACATACATGCAGGCAAAACACTCAAACACATGAAATAAAATAAATATATCCAAAAATTAAGAGTAAATCCAATTTTTTAAAAAGTAACTAAGTTTACTGGAAACTATGTTTCA
The DNA here is from genome assembly GCF_000317375.1 of Microtus ochrogaster. Lineage (NCBI taxonomy): Eukaryota > Metazoa > Chordata > Mammalia > Rodentia > Cricetidae > Microtus > Microtus ochrogaster. The sequence continues at coordinate 67,994,935 of NC_022012.1, read as the reverse complement.
ATACATTAAGGAGCAGAAGAAAGAAAAGTCTCATCGTTCATTCTTCCTTTTTCTCTGTACTCAGAGGCCAGATGACCTTAAGTGATTCTCAGTGACTAATTAATATGGATCATGCTTTTCAAACTGAATTCATTCTTAAAAACCAAAACTGGGTGTTTAAGACTCTTGAACTCACAGTGAGTCACGCTTCATATTTTCATTCCACGATGAGATCCTCGCCCACTAGAAATAAATGCAACCCAAGCATGAGACAGAGGAGGAGCAGCAGGCCAGGAAACTAGAGACAAGGAGGAAAGATGGCTGTCAGGCAGGCTGGAGAGCGGAAGGAAAGGGTCTTTCTGAGGTCATCCAGAAGGAAAGTGATAGCACAGGCAAGTAAGTGAGCCCACGGGCAAAGCAACCACGGCTGAGATACAGCTCAACTGTAGATCGCTGGAAAACGGTGGAACAATCCGCAGATCATGGACATGCAAGTGCTTGAGCTGGCTGCCCTGAGTTTCGTAGCTGTCCACTTGGAAGCCAACTTTCGGGGTGCTGCACAGGAATGCTCTCACAGCCAAACAGCCACCATCTGTGGGGGTTCTGCTGTGCCTGTCGGCACCTGACTATCACAACCGGGGCTGGTTGACTACTGGTCTTCCTTACAGGAGGCAGTGGCAGGAGGGTCACATCCCTTCCCCTAAGTATCCAAACATTTTCCTAACCAGCTGTATTCCGCTTTTCTCTAGTCAATAGTGTCCTCAGGGGCTTGGGGTGGGGCTGGAGTACAGAGGCTCGGGAGAACTAGGAGAAGGTGACTCCATCTGTGTGGCTATGGGGAAACTCTCACACATGCTGGGTGAGGACTTTCTACTGTTGCTGCCTGGGGTCACCCATGTTCCTATGAGAAATCCTTCCCCATCTCTGTAAGGAGACCCAATAGACTCACTGGTTCCCTGGGGGATGCTCTGGAGGAACAGAGTCTTGGATTGCCATTGGGACCTCCACCCCCAGCAGAGAAAATTCTCGACACAGCGCCGACCACCAAATCTCCCCGTCTTCCTTTCTTTACTTTTGTTTTTGACTTTGAAAACGGGTCTCACTATGTGGCCTCGCTACAATCCTCCTGCCTCAGCCTCCCTCATCAAATTTTCCTTCCAAGGTGAGGAAAAAGAAACTCAAAGAATTTAGATTTTTTTCCTCAAAGTCACACAAAAAGCAAGTGGCAAATCCGAGATACAGATCCAGGTCTAACAGACAAGCAGGCATCTTAACCACTTGTAAGAACTGACTTTGGAGAAAAAGCCGATACAGTTAGCCTGGAAATGGTCTGTAGAGGGCCAAACAGACACCAGCCAGAGGACTCAGGAGCTGTACAGAATAAGGGCTTGTGTTCCAGAAAGGCTCAGCCTCAGGGAGGGAAGGCAACACTATGTCCCGGTGCAGTCTTGGCAGAAATAACTGAAACCAAGGCAGAATCACGAGGTGCGCTGAGGGGAATGAGGTACAAGCCGTGGAGGAAGATGGAGGACAGGCGGGGAGGGCAGGGAGAGCTGCTTTACTCTCTGAGTGAGAGAGAGGCCAGCATCGTTCTGCCTAGGAACTGTGTTGAAGCTGTTCAAACAAATGTTCAGAGCTGTTGAACGCTCTAGGGAGACGGTGCTGCACGAGGATGGACTGAATGGCTATTCCACGGGACCGTTTTGAGCATGTCTCAGGGAGACCGTGACTAGGAAAGGGAACAAACCTTCCGCTCGCACACCTGATGACAAATACAAGCAGCAAAACGTGAGCCGGACCTGCTTCTTCTAAGCCCTCCACTAAATAAACAAACCACATTTTAACACAGCGAGCTGCCTAAATCCCCACTTGGTGCAGACTTCACTTATTCACCCCCAAGATGTTTACTGAACTCAAACTAAATACACGATCCTGCCATCTGAATGCTTGCTTTCCAAAGATGTCCAGGAATCAAAAGTCCAGGCCCTGTTGGAGCACTACTAGAAGGTGACAGGACCCATAGGAGGGTGGCCTCACAGGAAAGTCTTGGATAACAGGGGTGTATCTTTCAAGGGGGTTGTGGATCCCTAGTCTCAGCTCTTTTATTTCTGTCTCCTGGATCATGGTGTAAAGAGCTTTGCTCCACCATGCAGTGCCCTCACAGAAGACTCTGGAATAAACTGAGTCACACAGAACACAGCTCTCTTTCTAATTTGCCTCAGGTATTTCACTACAGCAAACGTCAGGTGACTAATACCCCAGACCAGGGAGTGGCACGCTGGATCCCCATTCCTAGGCATTCACCATGCTGGCAGGAAAGGGGGCAGCGAGAAGGGGTGCTTCAGAAAGGGGTTAGTGCTGCTATGAGGTCATCACAATTTTGTTTTTCAGCGTGACAAAATTCCAGAAGAGTCCTAGTTGTGAGCTATACTCTGAGAGCAGCAGCAAGCATCCCGGCACCTTCAGGTGTGAGCAGAGAGTGAGCGAGGAAGCGGAGGGCTCCTGCTCCCCACAGAGCACCTGCAGTGCCCGGAACACACAGGGATCACTTTTGTGTCTCAGCTGGCATAGTGTTTATTATCCCCCAGGCCCTCTGCCCTTTGACACAGTGTCTAGGGGGTTTACTGAAGAGGCCCATGCACACTAAAGCGCTGTATCCTTGACTAGGCTTCCGACCAATGATAGTAGCTACCTATAAAATTAACAAAATCGCTTTAACAAACCCAAATTCATGTATATAGGATACAGTGTTTTACATCTCAAAATCAGAATTTTGGTTTAGTTAATAGTAGCAGTAGCTACTTAAAGCACTGTGTATGTATGTATGTCTGTGTGTCTCTGTGTATCTGTTTCTGTGTTTGTACACATGAGTACAGTACTTGCAGAAGTCAGATGAGGGCATTGGAACCCCTGGAGCTGGAGTTAGAGGTGGCTGTAAGTCACCCAACATGGGTGCAAGGAACTCAAACTGCGGCTCTAACTGGCCGCACACAGCCTCAGAAGCTTGGTCTTCAACTCTGGCTGTGCAGCTTCTGCTGAGTTGCTTTTTTTCTCTTCCAATTTGTTCCCTTTGAAATGTAGGGATCCATCTAGACTATGGGGTTTGGATCTATTTTCACCCATAGGCCTCTATTTAAGAGAGTCTTCCTTAGAATCTAACATTTAGAACTAAGTGCTGGGTGTAGTTTGTTGGTACTAAGAAGACTGTGGGGAGGGAAGATGTTCCCCAGCTAGCACCTCAATAATCCTCGTCACCTACCATCCTCAAGGTCTCCTCAGACGCCCCAGCAACAGGGCAAATCCTTTCTAAGCCAGGTGGAAACCTGCCTGGGGACAGCTCAGAAGCTCTCGTCCTCACCCCTGTGACTTGGGGGCAGAAAACCCTGCCTCGGGATAGCTCAAGAAGCTCTCATCCTCACCCCTGTGACCTGGGGGCGGAAAACCCCGCCTCGGGATAGCTCAGAAGCTCTGTCTCCTCACCCCTGTGACCTGGGGTTGGGGTGGGGGGGACGGAGGCAGAATCCTGCCTTGAGATAGCTCAAAAGCTGTCTCCTCACCCCGTGACCTGGGTGGGGGAACCCTGCCTTGAGATAGCTCAAAATCTCTGTCTCCTCACCCCTATGATCTGGGGGGGAACCCTGCCTCGGGACAGCTCAGAAGCGCTTGTCCTCACCCCTGTGACCTGGGGGCAGCAAACCCTGCCTTGAGATACCTCAGAAGCTCTGTCTCCTCACCCCTGTGACCTGGGGGTGCTTTTCACATAGTAGGCACTTCATAAATATTTGAGAGGAAACGGGTGAAATATCATTCTGCCCTTTCGGAAATGTGGTTATGTAGTTTTCATTTCCTCCGCTGACTGACCTAAGCAGTTAAACCGCAGCAATGGATCCTGAGGGAAACCCAAATGTTACATTTATGGAAAAGCTGCCTTTCTATGCTGACGTGCCTTCCAGGTTCACCATGGCCATAAGTTAAGGGTCTGTCAGCACTTCCATTATGAAAACTGTTTTGTGGTTTCATAACGTAGCCATAAAAGTGCGCCTCCGGCCATCCTTGGGTGTACAAATTGAAAAGCTTGTTTTAAGCCAAAATGTGGGGAATCAGAAAACAAACAATTTATTGGTTTCAGACACGGTTGTGTGCCCGTCTTGGCCAAACAAGATTTATGATGTGGGGAATTAGAGTGATCTGAGACACTTGGTCTCTGAAAAGCCTGAGAAAGAGGGAAATGGCCAAATTACTCATATTTCAAAAAGGGTCCCAGAACGCCATCAGTCATTCTTTTGGTTATATTTTCATCGAGTAAATTGTGTTATGTGTTGGTGAGATGCCGAGCCTACTTTATGTACCCTTATCTTTTTAAAAAGGCCTTTTCTGTTAATTACATTAGAATAGTAAAAACTGCCTTGTTTACCTGGAAACCAGGAAATTGGCAAAGAAGGTTCAGCGGTGCTGCTCCTAAGTTCTTTGACAATGGCAAAAGGCAGGATTTTTAATCAACAAGAGCCGTTAGTCACAGCGGGGGAAATGAGGTCTCACTGTGCCACATTAGTGATGCTGGAGACTTGGTCAAGCCACTCGCTGACTTTACAGACTTGGAGGCCAAGACCTCATCCAAGAAAGAACTCCTCGATGCCCGGTTACAGGTGGGCAGCAGGACCAGACCAGGGCATCCCGCATCCCAGATAGGCAATTGGCTGACCACTCTTCCCATCAGATGTTACTATTAAAGGTCCTGAGTTCTGATGTATTTTCTGGATCACTGTTTTTTAGCATAGCACATGCCCACACTCGAGTCCTTTCTTGCTCTCATGACACCAGAACTTGCCACTTCATGATCTTGATGACCTAAATCATTAGCCACAGGGCATTAATAACCATGTTATATACATAGTCACATCCTTTGCCTGAGCACAATTGAACACCCAGACATGGTAAGTTTGTGTCAGTCAAGCGGGCCTCTAGAACAACTGTGACTAAGCAGAACACAAACCTCGCTGTGGGGAGCAGCTGAACAGTAAACAGGTCAGCCCTCTAGCCTGGTGACGAAGCTGGATGGTCAAAGGTAGAGTCAGGGTTATCATTGCTGCGATAAAACACATTGACCAAAGCTACATCACTATTTGTCATTAAAAGAAGTCAGGACAGGAACTCAAACTGCGTAGTAATTTAGAGGTAGGAGCTGGGGCAGAAGCCACAGAGGAGTGCTGCTTACTGGCTTGCTCAGCCTGTTTCCTTAAAGAACTCAGGACCACCAGCCCTGAGGTGGCTCCATCCACAATGGACGGAGCCCGTCCCCATCAATCACTAATTAAGAAAATGTCTTACAGGCTTGCCTAAGCCAGATCTTCTGGAGGCTTTTTCTCAGTTGAGGCTCTTTCCTCTCAGATGACCCTAGCTTGAGTCAAGTTGAAGTAAAACTAGCCAGCACACAGTCTAAGATCATTATGTTGAACCAGATTCAAACCAGACATCTGGATATATGAGCTATGGTACTAAAGGATGGATGAATTTTGGTCCTCATTTGGATGCTCACTCTGAAGGTACCCAACACACCCCTCTCACATGGTAATTAAGGCCTTCCTATAGCCTGTCCCTTCTCCATCTGCTACTCTGGGGCAGAAACCAATCTCATTTCTCTCTGCAACCTGTTTGCCACAGTTTGCTGAATGAGAGAGAGAGAGAGAGAGAGAGAGAGAGCGCGAGCACACGCAAAGGCTGGCAGTAACTGATAGTTATGCTTCCTCAGTCTCTCCTTCACCCACACAATTCCTCTGCCTACTTAGAAGTCACCATTAGCTCTAGAGCTGTGTTTTTCAGAGGAAGAATTCGACACTCTTCATCACAGCGCAGTGAAATAGTTTTCTTAAGTCAAAGAAGGAGTTTCAACAGAAGAACAGGAAATTCCCAGCTACCTGGGTAGAAGATCGCAGCCCACTCCAACTTCTCTGGTCTCCACTTCAGTCTTGGGCTGAGTTTCTGTCAAATAGTCCAACCGGCTTTGTAGTTCATTATTCTAGAAATGAGAGGAAGGCAGCTTTAGTCAATCAAGCATGCAGCATTGACATACATCTCAAGGTGTGACTTCCAGAGTCGGTGCTGAAGAGCGACACTGATTCCATCATTGTACAAACCACGTGTGCACACACGCACGTCAGCTGTGCATACATGAACATAACACGTGCTGGTCTAGAGCAGAATCTGCTTTTTTCAGTCAGCAATTCATTGTCAGGATGGTGAGATGGCTCAGTGGGTAAAGGTGATGGCCGCCAAGGCTGGTGACCTGAGTTTGAACCCCATGTTGGAAGAGAACCGACCCCTCCGTGCTGTCTTCTGACCTCCACACAAGCTCTACTGCATGTGTGTGGACACCCCCTCCCCCGATGTGTTGTAGCTCTCTCTCCCAAATTCACTAGTTTTCTGTTTGTGTCAACAAACTACATAAACCGAGTCATAGTGTCCTAGTGGATGGATGTACAGCATTTATTTAACTGTTCGCATACAGCGGGCAGTTACCAGCATTTAGCACATTTTTGGCATCATAAATACAGTGCAACCCAACTTTTTAACACTCCCTTACTAAGCGGTAAAATGAGTAAGTCTATTAATTTAATTTAGTGGGAAAAGCCTCTGTAACTGGATAATTAGTATTTCACAGGTGTGGAAAAATTCAGAATCTCAAACATATAAACTAGAACGAGCTCCTTGGGATTAAAATTAGCATTCTGTATGCTTTTCATGGCTTTTTTAAAAAAAAAAATATGGAGCCAAACATTGCATAAACTGATGATTAGATGCCCCAGAATTGGAAATGTGCCCCATGGGGAAAATGAAGGACAGAGGGCAACAAAGGTGAGGATGGGGCTAGCTCAGCTCAGTCCAGATCCAGGGGACCCAGCACCCTCTTCTGGCTACCCTGGAGCCGAAGGTGAGGATGG
>NC_022012.1:67974747-67987595 GCF_000317375.1 Microtus ochrogaster | reverse complement strand
TTTTAACTATTTTAGTGGGAGGTAATGACAGACTCAATTTTAAAACTATAATGGACCTATCTATTTTCTTGGCTGGAGTCTTTAAACTTGATGTGTAACACATACAAGATAAAATTTACTGAATAAATGTATAAATCACTTATGCACATAAAAACAAATACTTTTTTTTAAAGGAAAGGGTTAAAAAAAAGTCCCAGGAAACAGAAGCTGCCTTCAGTTTGAAGTGATGTGGGCTGTCACTCAGCAGCTCCCCTCTGAATGAGCAATGCCAAGGGGCTGTTGTGTAAAACCTTGTTCTGCACACGGTCCTGAAGCATGGAAATGGTATAAAGAAAGAGAATGTGCTCATGGTGCCCTGGAAACTGATGAGCTATGACAGACGTGCGGTCCCACTCTGTCACCCAATCTTCAGAATGAAAGAAAGGTGCTGGCTTATGGGGGGCAGGGCATACTCTCTTGGGTTCTCCTATTTATAAGAAAAAAAAAAGCCAAAGAGATCTTCCTTGCTGGCAACTCCAGCCCCCATAGCCTGTTCCTCTCCAGTGCAGACTTTAATCCTGAAGGTTTCATGGAATACCAGGTAAGGCTATACCATCAGGAGGCATAAGAGATGGAGTTAGCAAATTTGCCTAGACTGGTATACAGGGAAGGGTGAACAGGTGGCCCCGAAATATTTTGTTTAAGTTCATAGGGAGTCTGTGTATATTGTCAGATACCCTCAAAAGTACAGAAATTAAAAATTAATACTTTTGAAATGGGATGAAATTGGTAAAAAAAAAATAATGTGTCTTTTCTGTATATCAGACAGCCTAAAGGGAGCCAGTGATCAGTTAAATACAGCACAGTGTGCATCCCTGTGGATCTTGGTCTTGCTGGGGAACAGATAGCTGAACAGAACCGAACGATGTGATAGCATTACAAAAACATCCACGAAGTAATTAGAGCGAACCCAGAGGGGATATATCAGAGTGGCCAGAGGGAATGAAGTCACTAGAGAGGGCTGGGAAAAGCTAAAGAGGTGAGCACCCGTGCTGGGCAGCTCAACCACCTGTAGGCTCAGCTCCAGGATACCTGGCGCCCTCTTCTGGCCCAGAAAGGGAGCCTGAACTCAGCAAGACTATGAGACAGAAGGGAAGGTGAGACTCGGAGTAGCAGGAAACCCCACTCTGTTCTGGCTTCAGCGGAGAGCTTTAACAGACCTTGAGCTAAAAGAAGTTTGAATCTGAGTGGTAAAGAAGTGAACTGAGCCATTACCCATGACAGGCGCAGCAGGAAGTCGCGGGGTCTAAACAAACTCATTTGTTTTGAAGGGGGAAAATCTTCACTGCTCTTTAAAAGAGGGAGACAGGAAGCTAAAGCAGTGGTTCTCAACCTGTGGGTCACAACCCCCTGGGGTCAAACAACCCTCTCACAGGGGTCGTCTAAGACCATTGGAAAACACAGATAGTTTCATTATAATTCATAACAGTAGCAAAGTTACAGGTATGAAGTAACAAGGAAAATCATTTTATGGTTGGGGGTCACCACAATATGAGGAACTGCATTAAAGGGTCGCAGCATTAGGTTGAGAACAACTAATCTAAAGTATCTCTATTAAAGGGTTCACAATGCCTGTCTTAGAATCCAAAGTCACATGGCCTATGAAAAGTCAGGAAGATGTGACCTGTTGTTGGGGAAACAGGGATGGGCAGACAACGGTCCTGATGTGACTGTGATACTAGACTTTGCAGGTGAGGATTCAATGTATCCATCAAACCATAATAACCAAGGGATAACGGAAAATATGTTCACAGACATGAACTAGTAAAGAAAAAATAAGAAGAGAGCCATGAAAGATTCAACTGGGAATTGTAAAATAGAGAAGTACAACATTTACAATTATAGTTGTTTTCTTTCTTAGGGAAAGCAGGGAGATGGTAAAGGAAAGAACCCGTCCATCTAAAGGTACATTAATAGAAAGCATCCAATTAGAAGAAGTTAGGGCTGGGAGATGGCTCAGTGGGTGAAGTGCTTGCCTTATAAGCAAGAAGACGAGTTTGGTCCCCAGAACCCACATAAAAAAGGCCAGTGTTAGGAAGAAGATAAGGGAGAAGAAGCTTGGGGACTCACCAGCCAGAAACCCTCATCAAAGCAGTGAGATCCAGGATTATTGAAAATCCCTGTCTTAAAAAGTAAAATAAGGCGGAGGGAGCTGAAGGAAAACATCCAACATAGGCATCTGGCCTTTACATCCACGTAGGCATGTGTGTGCATGTGCATGCACACATACACACACGCACGCATGCATGCACACACATATGCATACAAGACTAATAAAAAGAAGTGAGCCAGCTGAAGTGAAACGGCTGAACTCTGCAGAAGCGTCTAGGGCTGAGGGACCATGGACTGGCTTTCCCGCTTTCCAACACCACCACCTTGTGTTTGCATGTGTAATGAGTACCTTTGTATGGACAGGGAGGATCACTGGTGCTTCACGCCGCAGACCCTGGTTGGTCCCTCTAGGTATATGGGGAAATTAACACACACACATACACATACCACACACACATCACACACACACCATACACACACCATACACACACACACACACACACACACACACACAGAGCAGTCACTCTCCTCAGGCCAGTGGCCAGGAGCTGACTCAGACTCCTAGAGAAGAACACGTCCAATAACATGCATGTGGGGAACAAGTTGCTGGGTGCTGCAGCTCCTGTGCCACCCAGGAAACTTCCTGAGAGTCCTAGTAGAGTTCCCCAGACACATAGAGAGGCATGTGCCCCGTACTGTGTATGTTAAGGATGGGTGGAAACAAGCCTTTGGAATGGTTTCCTGTGGCTCTTCAATGCCACCATAACTTCAAGATTTTCAGGGGGAAAAAAAAAAAAGCAGTCCAGAAGGAATAGTTTTCTGAAGACCAGGCCTCTGATGTTACTTTAGAGCATTCTTTATGAGATTTGTTCTCTTTCATTTTATGAGTGTGAGTGTTTGCATGTCTGTGCATTCATGGAGTGTGGGTCTGGTGCCCAAAGAAGGCCAGAAGAAGGCATCAGATCCCCTGGAGCTGGAGTTACTGGTACCTGTGAGTCACCTGATACAGGTGCTGGGAACTGAACTCCAGTCCTCTGCAAGTGTAGCAAATTTTCTGAACCACTGAGCCATCTATCCAGCCCCAAAACATTTTCTTAAGTGTCAGAAATAGGGAATGGAATATCTCTTCTCCAGAAGATGGGTAAACAAAAAAATTTGGGGGGAAGAAAAAATAGAATGGGCTAAAGCCAGACAAAAAGGAAATTTGAGAATCTGGTATGTATTTTTGAGGTATGTGTGCACGTAAAACCTAATAACTTTAAACAACAGTTAAGAGTGAATGATAAAAGCAAGGAGTAAGTGATAGTCTCTATTTGAAAGGGAAAGAAGCTTTTAGACCACGACACAGGAGGCACCCAGGATCGAGCACCGACTGCTCCCCTGGACTACTTGTCTATTGTCCTGCAGGGGTAGGACAACATTGAAAATCAAAGCGGTCTCAGAGGTGATGAGTTCTCTCTCCCTCCTCTTGCCTTTTGAAAGATGGAGTCACTGAGCCTAGGCACGGATGGAATGATCTACTCATGCTCGTGCACAGATAGTGATGAAACATGGATCAGAATCTAGCCTCCCATCAGATACATGCAACTTAAGACTGCAACCCAACACTGTCGTCTGCAAAGTTCAAGCTGGAGAACTATGCTGTTGAGTGACAAATAGGGAAAAAAAATCACAAAATAAATCTCAATTTTGTATGTTTGTGTATGTACAGTTGCACGTGTGTAGACGCAGAGGTGAGAGGTCAACTTCAACTATCATTCCCCAGGCACTATCAACCTTGTCTTTTGAGATACAGTCTCTCATGGGCCTGGAGCTCACTAAGGAACATAAGCTGGCTACACAGAAAGCCCTAGGAATCACCTGTCTCGAGCATGTCATCACTCCCTGCCTATTATGTGGGTTCTGGGAATTGAATCAGGTCCTCCTGCTCACAAGGAAACTACTTTCCCAAGTGAGTTTTTCCCCCAGTTTTCTCCCCCAGAATGCTTTAAGGAAACATCTGATCATGCATAGGGCTCCTTGGCTCCGCACAACAGCAGGTTGAGCCTGCCCTGGTCCCGAGCCTGCCCGAGTCCTATGTGGTACCACGGTGTGAAGAACTAAGATGTATGTGGGTGCATACAGCTAACTCTTGTGAGTCAGCTCTGGTTCATGACTATACCCTTCCCACAGACCTCAGGACACTTGCGGGACTAAGCAAAGGCACGTGGAAGAACCAAGGTTCTTCAGCCATTTACCTACCTTAGGCATTTTCTTATAGCAACAGAAAATTGCTTGGAAGTAAAGGATATAAAATCATTAGGATATGGCAGCAAGCTGAGTCTGAGAAACGCCTTTTGTTCATCATGTCAAAGACAAAATTAATATACAATGTATAAGGAAAATTACTAGATGTTGTCTTTATATCAGCATCTAAGATAATTTTACAATAGAAAACTAAGGTGATTATAAGCTATGTAAGAAATGTAATAGATATTTTTAACCTAGAAAGATTTTTCTAAAGCCATGTAGTTTATTGTGTGCTAATTATATGCCTGTCTGTAACACCTCTGTGCAAAGAATAATAGAGCGAAGTGAGAGTCAGGCCATATTTGCCCGGGGTTTAAATAACTTAAGAAAGTTAACGAGCTTTATAATCAGTGGTTAAATGCTTAAGGAAGACTGGATTCCCCGTGGTGTTCTGAGACAGGTGTGGTGGACACTGTAGGGCCCTCCTGCACCCTCTGATGCTCACGGCCTCCCGATACACACATCACCTCCTCAGTCTCTACCTGGGGTTTCCTGTGATCACCACAGGCAAATGATCCTACCTAGGTGGCCAAACGTCCAGAACCCCAGGAGCAGACCCTAGCCACTGTCTGGTGGGAGTCAGTGAATGCTCAATCTGCTGGAGATAACTCAAGCTAGTTCCATACTATATCCCAGAGACCCCAAGTGCATGAGCCTCAACTGCCCACAGAGGTCAGCTTCCTTTCCCAGCCTCTTCTCCTCCACTATATACTGGGAGCTCCTGGAATCGCCTTCCAATTTTCATGTCTCAAAAGCCCAAACCATGAGTTGAGCCTAATCGTCTGAGCAAAGCAAAGCAAAGCATACATTTGTAAGCCAAGCAAAGCATACATTTGTAAGCCCTCTCTATGCACAGCACTGCCCTGGATACTTAGTGTTCTACCAGAAAACACGGGAGCACCACAGACAGAAACATGGTGGGGGACCCTCTGGGGTGAGCTCCTGTCTCCATCAGCATCTCTTCCCCATATTCTGACAACAGACCTCTTCCAGGGACTCTTGACTGTCACCAGGGAATGTATGCGCCTGCACCTCCACCCCCAGTACACACAGGGCTGCGGCTGCAGAAAGCAGGGGAGGCAGCACATACCTGTAACCTTGTCATTAGAAGGTGGAGACAGAAAAGCATGTGCCAAGGTCACCCTTGGCTACATACAGGGTTTGGGGCCAGTCTAGGCTACTGGAGATACTGTCTTTAAAAAATAAAAAAAATAAAAGTTGATGCTGGGCCCAGTGACCAAGGAGGAGAAGACATGAGCAGAAACAGAAAAAAATATCCATTTACTCAGCTTTAAGACACTGAAACTTATTAATCTCCAGGTCCCTAGACGCCATGGAGACTCCTGATTACTGCAGCCATAGGCAGTCCCGCCATCAAAGTAAATGATGACCTGACTCACCATGCGTGCAAGCATTCATCAAGGAAATAAGTTCTAGATTCAGACACACAATCTTTACTGTAAGTGTGGGCAGAAAAATATTTTCCTGAAACTCAGTCCCTTATCTTTTAAAACAGGGGATACATAATTTATCCAGAGGACAGCTCTTTCAATAATCTAAGAGCAGAGCTCTCACTCAGCATGCCAGGCATTTCTGTATAGTTTTGGTTGTGCTCCTAGCCTTTAACTGCTGATCCATCTCTCCAGGCATTTTCTATGTGCTCTTGTGGGACTGTCCCACACTGTCCCACACAGGTACAGTTATGATTCCTTCGTGGAGATAAGCTACCTTCCTGGTCACTCAGTCAATAAGCAGGCAAGTGCTTCACCAGGATAGATCTGATTCCATTCTTTGTGCCTATTTGAAAAGGAACCAGCAAATGCCCAGCACACACTAGGCACCCAAGAAATGCCTACTTTTCTTCTGGCTTCACTGTTGTGTCCTGGACTGTCTCGTGGGGGAAGGGCCACAGAGAGGGGCAGTGACAAGGACAGCTGCTTGGCAAACCAGCTCTTCATGGAGTCGAAGGGTACAAAGGCTCAATGCCAAGTTTTTAATAAAGAGCCTACAAGGAAAATGGATTTTGGCTCCTTCTATTAATACCCAGCCTCCTAAGGGTCTTCCAGCTCATAATTTCTTTCCCTGTAACTGCCACAAAATCCCCCAAATGCCTTTCAAAAGGCCAGAAGCAAGATTATGAAGCAACTTCAAGTTGCAGGTGGAACTAAGTCACCTCTAAAACATGCTTACGTGAAGTAACAGAAGACTAGTGTCGGATTGGGAGTCTGTTCTCCAACTGGGTTTTCATAGGCTTGAGGCGGGCTTCTTGACCAGCGAGGAAGAAACACCCACCACACACGAGGATTCTTCTCAGATCACGCTTTACTGGAGTGCATTTGGTTGAGGGAGAGCATAAAGCAAAGGGGGGCAGAAAACGAGAGAGCAGAAGAGAGAGAGAAAGACGAGAGGGACGAGAGAGAGAGGCGCTAGAGAGAGAGCTAGAGGGAGAGACCCGGGGGCACAATGGCGGCTGCTAATATAGGGAATTGGCACACGGGTCGCCCTGTGATTGGCTGCCACCATCAGCTGACACCAGACTGCATCAAGATAGGCCCAAGGACCCATATTCACTGCGCATGCGGGAAGCGGGGGACACGTAGCTCTCAAAGGCATAGCCAAATATGGGGTTGTTTATAACCAACAAGACAGGATGTGGTGCCATCTTGTAATGGCGATCCTGTCCAGCTCACTACATAGGCTGGGTGATGCTGCCTCCCTTTCTGCTCCCTTTTTTCCATCTCACATAGAAATCACAATCCTTCTCTAGACGTTTTAAAAGTTGCCAAGAAAATCATGGGAGGGACGTTGTGTGTAGATCATTCACAAATTATAAAACCCTATACACTCGTGAGTACTGACAGCTTATCAGACTTGCCTAGAGAATTCTTAAAGAAGAATTTAAAAACTATTTGAAAACGCAGCCACAAGTAGCAGGCTCAGGCGTGGGGAGGGCAAGCGTAGAGAAAAAAGAGCTGTCAGAACTCCTTCGCAGAGCTGGCAGTTAACCTTCAATCCATTTTATAAGGCCAGGAAATAGCCATATTTTTAATTAAGTGTCCACAGCAGGATCAGCAACATAAAATTTAATGGCAGGGAAGACACCAACTTGAAAGAGCCGCAGCCTCTTACCTCGCCTTCCAGGAAAGAGATTTTTTCTAGAAGCTGCAGTATGAGGAGCTGCTTCTGCTGCACTTTCTTCTTTAATGATTCGATCTAGAAAGAGACAAGAGGAAAATTGTCAGACGAAACTGCAGAACCGTATGACTGCAAGGTAATCAATCAACGGGCAGAAATACTTCGCTTGCTCACACAGAACCTATGTGCAGATTCCTTTTAGATTTATTTATTTTTCATTTTGAGGCAGGGTGGGTATCTCAGGCTGGTCTCCAATGCTACATAGCTGGACATGACCTTGAACCTCTGATCTTCTTGCCTCCACCTCCTGGATGCTGGGATTTCAGGTGTTTACCACCACATCTGTTTTATGGGGTGCTGGGATTGAACTTGGGGCTTTGTGTACATCAGGTAAGCATTCTACCCACTGAGCTATATCCTGGCCCTTCTATATGGATTCTCTGTTTCCTGGGCCACAGCTGACCGGAGAATCTCTGGCAACAGGGGATTCTGAGACCCAGGGATGTCCCGTTAGGTTTGTGTAGCCAACCCCTCCACACAGACTGTGTTGTTTGGATAACACCCCCGTACTGTTCAGGGAGTCTTTTTCAGGATGGACACAAACAAGTCAACAGAAATGGTCTAGGTTAGACTGATGAAGCACCTGCATTTCAAACATTTGGCTACTTCTCTTAATACATTTGTACCTGACCAACCAGGTGTCAAATGTTTTGTTCAGGGCTACGGACAACTAAAGTTATTCTGGAATTCAGAAGGCTAAGGACTCATGAGGACTACAGTAGGCAGGACCGGCTCCACGAGCAGACCTGGGCTGCCCTGTCACCTTTGTAACACATATTACACCTATAGCATCATGTGACACACCATGGACTCCTCTTGGCTTTTCATTCAGGCATCTTGTTTCCTGGGACAGAGCAGAGGGTCTCCAAAAGCAAGAAACGGGGTACTCTGTGCCAGGTTGTGTCTTGAACAAAAATGAGAGTGGTATGCAGACTCAACAAGTTTCCAACAAGCTTGTGTGTTTGGGCATTCGGGCATTCATTTACTAAAATCCCAGTGCAAAGTGATAGGGCTCCCATGGAAGGGAACCAAGAGACACCTGGAAGAGCGTAAGCATGCTGATCGCTCGACCTGGAAAGACTGTCTCTAGGCATAGTTCCCAAACACACATCGGATAAATTATAAATGACTTAGATGTATGACTTTTGATTTTCGAAAACACAAAACCAAATCCATCAATAGGTGACTGGTTGAACAACCTACCTTATACCCTGCCAGTGAAGGTCTAGGCAGCCTTCAAAAATACGGATCTCTTACACACTGATATGAGAAACTTAGTTTAATTAGTTAATTTTATGTTGTATGGGTGTTTTGCCTGAAATGTATGCATGTGTACCATATCTGTGGACTCTCCAAAGAAGCCAGAAGAGGGCATCAGATCTTCTGGGGTTTGAGTTACAAAGGTCACATGGACGCTGAGAATCAAACCTGGGTCCTCTGCAAGCAAAGCCAGTGCGCCTAACTGCTAAGCTGTCTGTCCAGCCCCAACTTTAGAAGTGTAAGAATGTGTGTGGCGGCTGGAACAAAACAGCAGGAAAAAGACTCTGGAAAACTGTATCGCACCCTGGTGCTGAAACTGAGGAACTGTCACAGTGTTCGGCATGGTGGCAGCATTATGACTATCTTAGAACAAGTGCACACTTTGGACACGCACTGCGCATCATGCAGGGAATTTACATACATAAGCTAGGATTTGCTTTAACATGGGAGACGGGAGAATGAAAAAGGAGGAATAAAGAAAACCAATGTGGCTGAATGGGTCATGTGTTGAACCTGGAATGAGCCCAGTGGGCTTCACTGATACTCTCTTTGTGCTGGGTGAACTGAACGCTTTTTTTCTTCATTTTGAGACTGGGTCTCTAACCCAGGCTGGCCTCAAACTCTCTATGCAGCTTATAACCTCAAACACTTGGCCCTCCTGCTAGACTTACGGGTTGTACCATCACACTTAGCTTTATGCTGTGCTGGGGATCAAACCCAGGCCCTCCTGCATACCAGGTGGTCAGTCTGTCAACTGACATTTTTATTATAAGATGTTTTCAATCTCATGTGATATCAAGACGCACTACCCTATGGAAAGAAAAGGGGCCAAAGAAAATAGAACCAGATAAACACATTTAAGGTTTTTAATTACTGAAGAAACTAAAGAGAGTAGCAAGTTGCCTTAATACCTCTGAAATCTGCCCCAAAGAAGTGCCTGAAGAGGTTGGCAAGCCTGGGAGAGACAGACACTCGTGTGTTGCAGGTGGCACTGCAAATTAGAACGACCCTTCAGGCAATTTAGCAATAAATATTAAGAGCCATAAAGCTGCTCAGACCCTTTGACCCACTAATCCCACTCCTGGGAATTTGTCCTAAGGATATAACTCACACACAGGAAAAAAAGCTGCACGCAGAAAGATGTTCTTGCTTCCATTATTTATAATAGAGAGAAAATGGAAATAACCCTAATGCCTCGCACTAAAGGAACCGGCCATAAATTACGAGATACCAGCATGATGGAGTGTATTACACAATCACTAGAAACAAACACAGTGCACAGTGGGAAAGTGTCCGTAAAAAGCCTCGAGGGACGAAAACAAAAGTTTACCCAAGTGAAAAGGAAAGCCGTGGAAGGGATGAGGGAAGAGAAACAGTTCTGATGTTGGTGTAAGACTGTGGGCTAAAAGAAAAAAAATCATGTAATTCTCTCCATTTTGCATAGGAATGGCTTACAGAAATCACCCCATAATGCTCGTTTTCCTTTCCTTCCTACAGTATTGAGGTTTTGTGTGTTGATATACAAATGTATGTGTTTGTACACAAACACATGCACGTGTGCGTTCATATGCGTGTGGAGGTCTGAAGGCGACACCGTGCATCTTCCTCTGCTACCTTCCATCCTCCGTTTTGAGACGAGCTCTCTCACTGACGTGGGGCTTACTCGGTGCACTAGGTGGGCTGCTCAGGGGTCTTGCCTTGTCCCATCTCATCATCGCTGGAATGACAGGCACAGTCCACCATGATCAGCTTTGTGGGTGCTAGGAATTCAAACTCAGGTCCTCAGCTTTTAGGGCAAGTGCTTTGCCAGCTCAATCGTCTTCCCAGCCCTTGAGATTTTTAAAATTAACTTTTTGTTGTTTTTTTTCTTTTGCTTTGTTTTTCACTTTTGGTAGCACTGGGTATTGAACCCAGGGCCTTGTACCTGCTAAGCAAGCACTCTACCACTAAGCTATGCCCCCAGTCCTATAATGACTTAAGTCTTTAGGTGACAGCCAAAATGAGACCGGCAATTCACTGTAGGGCCTAAGACGGTAAGGAGAAAAATTCTATATAAATCGTATAAAAGTGATTTCAAATACCCTAGCCTTCTGCTGCTAAAGGACTCTTGAATGGCTTGAAAGTCAAGGACACAAGAGTCTTCTTTAAACACTAAAATCAGGCCACAGAGAGCAGCAGGACCTGGGGGCATCTATCTCATGGGGAGACGGAGGTCATCCTGCTGACCACTACCCTTAGATTCTAGTTTTAAAATGACATCGGCTTTCCATATCTGTGGGTTCTGCATTCTCAGATTCAAACCGTAGGCCAGAAATAGTTTTTAAGTGTGAAACATGCACAGATTGTTCTCTTGCTAAGATTCCTTGTATGATATGGTATAAAAACTATTCACACAGTGTTGGTGTTTTATTAGTTCCTATCAGTAATCTAGAGATGCTTAAAGAAGAAGAGTACAGACTTGGCACAATTTCCTGAAAGACTCAAGATTCTCAAATTGTTGGTCTTTATGAGGGATTCTAGAACCAGACAATAACAGATACTGAGCAATGGCTATAAATCAAGCCACGGCAAAGGCATCATCAAGAAGCAAGACAGAGAATGTTCTGGGAGTATTTTTTTTTAAAAGGAGAAATAGACTGTTGTCACTCTGAGGAGGCATTTAGTTGGGAGGAGGAAGAGAGGATGTGGTGGCGATTCAGGGATTTTAGCAAACATTCACCATACAGGATGGTGTAGATGAACAGTCCTCATATGCAGCCAAACCAGGTTTATACGGTGCTGGGGATCAAACCTAGGGCTCTTTGTATGCTGGGTAAGCACTCTCCCAACTGAGCTATACCTCAGCCCTCTTTTCTGTCACTATTTATATTTTGAAGCAGGGCCTCAAGTAGCCAAGACTGGCTAGGAACTCACTCTGTTGCTGAAGACCTTGAACTCAGCTTGATGCTCCCCCCCCCCCCCCCTGAGTGCTAACATCGCAGGCCTGCTCTACTACCCAGGCCTTTTGTGACTTCTTCAGGCATTCCAAATTTGTAACTTGACCCTCAGGAAGTTCAGTTATTCTTCAGAAAATCTGCATTTAGGTCTAACTCTTACCAGGTGGTGGTGAATGATCCAGAATACTGGGCTTACATCAGGATGTTAGGAAGCAGGAAGTCAGAGAACCCGCTTTTCAGACTTTCCTAGGTGACTTCTACAATGCCTAAACCTTGTTACGCTAGCTGAGCCCTAACGCACATTGAATGGCTCACAACTATGTGCAGTACCCATAGACACCAGAAGAGGGCGTCAGATTCCCAGAGCTGGAAACAACAACTTTCAGTTAATTTTTTAAAGAGAAGGGAAATAACAGTTGAGTTTGTTATAACTGATCATTGCTTTTCTCCTCAGCCAGTTGAGACACCTGCATCTGTAGTTTGAGCTGAGCAGTCACCCTTAAGCATGGCCACACATGCATTGCCTGGGGAGGTAGGGGGCTCACAACCTGGGGTTTTGTTGTTGGTGGTGTTTGTTTTTATGAGCTGCTTTGAAAACATTACTGTAGCAAAAGGATTCCCTCCAAGAAAAAGAGTCACCAACTAGGCCAAGAAGAAATCATACAAAAGTTTAGGAACAGGGTTGGGGAGACTATGAAACTGACATACTATGTCAGCTCAGTCAGTCAGGTGGCTATAGTGCTGAACTGGATCCTCAGAGCATGCATTTAAAATGTTAGGCATGGTGGTGAGCCCTGTGTTGGGAAGCAGGAACTAGCAGATTCCTGAGGCTTAGTGACCAGTAAGGCCAGCCTAATCAACAAGCTGGAGAGCTGTCTCAATAAACAAACAACAACGAACAAACAAGTGGATGGCTCTTGAGGAATGTCGCTGACGCTCGAGGTTGTACTCTGGCCATCACGGGCATGCACACAGAAATGCCCCCAAATAATACCGCACCCCACCTCCCCGCTACACAGAGATTAGGACAGAGACTTGCAACTTCCTGGGCCTGCCTGCCTTCCCTCCCTCCCTCCC
>NC_022012.1:67969744-67974474 GCF_000317375.1 Microtus ochrogaster | reverse complement strand
AACTCACAGAGATCCACCTGCCTCTGCCAAGTGCTGGGATTAAAGGCGTGCGCCACCACCGCCCGGCTTGGGCTTTTTCTTTCTAGCAGTAACATATAGGATACAGGTCATTTTCTGTTAGAGGATGAAAAATGACACCCTCTATAGGTGAGTTTATGTGACCAACACCCAGTTGTGCAAGGCTCAGGAAACAACTTGAGAACTGCGAGGAGAAATTAGTGAAGAAATACAGCTGTAAGTACGAGCTGTTACACAGGATTGACACAGGCTGCTAATGAAAAACACTTTCTTATTCCCGCTGGGAAATAATTATATATGTGAAAAATGCCTCATAAAAGAGGAAGTCCAGGGAAGCAGAGTCCATGCAAGATTCCTACCAGCTAGATGCCAGAGCCAAGTGTGCAGTCAGATTTCCTCCCGCCCCAAATCTGTACTGAAAGGCATGCTAAAATCTGGTGGGAGAGATGGGTGGTGGTGGTGGTGCACACCTTTAATCCTAGCACTCGTGAGGCACAGGCTGGTAGAGCTGAGTCTGAGGCCAGCCTGGTTTATAGAGTGAGTTCCAGGGACAGACAGGGTTACACAGTAAAATCCTGTCTTAAACCACCCTCTATAAAAAAAAAATCCAACTGGTGGCCAGGAGCTGGGGATGCGCCTTACTTGGTAGACGTTTTCCTAGCATGCTGAAGCCGGTTTCTAGTACCAGCAACCTGATTAAGCTGGGTGGTGGAGCACATCTGTAATCCCTATACTCAGGTACTGACCAGCAGGAGGATAGGAAGTTACATAGAATGTCTGAGGCTGTTCTGAACTATGTGAGTCTGCCTCAGACAGCCACCAGAGTCAAGGGTGAATACAGGAACTCACACTTGTGATTCCAGCACTCAGGAGGCCAAGACAGGGGAACTGTCACAGATTCCAGGCCAGCAGAGGCCACACAGTGAAGCCCAGACCAGCCTAGGCTACAGTATAAGGTCCCATTATAAACAAAAAGCAAACACATTGATCACAACCAGAAGTCTTACACTGGAGAAAGACAAACCAGCCATGATGGAGACAGACAGGTTTGGGTGAAAATCTTCGAAATAAGAGGCTGCAAACCGGGGAAGTGTTGAAATAGTTAGGGCTCCATGCCTCGGATTCTGACCCAAGCAAATAGAACCTCTTGGGGGAGTTACTGGTCAACAGCTGGCTTAGAAAATAAAACTCAGATTTAATCAGAAGGCAAAAATTATCCTATAATTAGAAGCATCACCAATCAGAAGCAAGTACTGGACCTAGACCAGAATCCACTAATGAACCTAGCTAGGAGCTTCAGAGATCAGAAACTGCCAACTAACTTCTAACTAGGCACGTTCCAATTTAAATGCGTGCGTGCGGGCACACACGCACACACACACACACACACACACACACACACACACTTTATCTTTTAATTTACTTGAAGGTCTCATGGATCCCAGGCTGGCCTTGGCCTCCCAAGTAACTGAGAATGGCTTTGAACTTGATCTCTGCCTCTACTTAAAGAGTGTACGCCATGTCTGGTTCATTCTGGGGATTAAACCCAGGGCTTCATGGAACTGGGCAGACACTAGAAACCACACTACACCCCCAGTCCTCAATATTTCTTTGTCTTGTTTCAGACAACACCTTGTGAGAGTTTCTCCCTTGTCAAGTCCTGGATTGAAAGACTTTGCATGGTGCTGTCTGCTTCATGAACGGACTGAAACACTTCCGTGTGGTGCTCATAAATGTGCTCTCAGAGTTAAAAACAAGACAAAACAAAAAATATCGGTAGTCACACTGATCCGCTGCTTCAGCGTCTTGGACTTCTTAGAAGCTAGGTTAAGTCTGTGGCATTTCTGCCTATTTCCTTTAAAATCTGCTTTACTGTGTCTTTGTTTTCATCTTGGGAACAGCCACAAGACCTGCAGGCACACGTATTCAAGGTCAGGACTGAAGGGCTGAGGGAGCATTAAGGTTAATGAAGAATCCACACCTGCCATCACCAGCGCACCGCTTTGTTATTGCTTCCTTCCTGAGGACCCCTTCATCCCCACCAGGGCCATCTACTTGAAACTTTGTTCACTCTGCCCTTGAAACATTTGCCAAAGATGTGTAAATGCTATCCCATGTTTCTGAATACTGAGAAACTGAATTTTAGTTCAAAATAAAGTGATATGAAACTTTATCATGAGTCTCTACAGCCTTCTCATGGGGAAATATATGTTGTCATAGCATCTGAAAACTTAAAATTTCCACAAGGAACTAGTTCAGATCCTCAGTACTGTTTTCAGAATGTATTTATTTTTTTTATGTATATGTGCCTGCGTGAGTTTTATATACACTGCATGCATGCAGGTACCCTTTAAGCCCAGAAGGTGTAGGATCCCTTGGAACTGGAGTTATAGGCAGTTATAAATGCTGGGAACTAAACCTGATTCTAGGTAAGAGCAACAAGTGTTCTTCACTGAGCCATCTCTCCAATTAACTCCCCTCCCTACACCAGGACTGTTTTCAAAACCACTAGGGATCTATTGAGTCAGGGATGGGACAGGACAGCAAGAACCTTCTAGAATTCATTCAAACTTCTACCTCTTGTTTTTGCTTCCTCTTGTCCTTAGAGGGCCTTCTGTATTTTCAATCCAATCTCTTGCTCCACGATCTGGCAGTCATTGCCTATACTCTCAGCAAAGCAGGGATCATGTTTGATCTCCACATCACACCATAAAAACATGAATGTAAACAGCATTTTACACTCTTCTTCCAAAGGGTTTGGCTTGGCACAACTTCCCATGAATCTAGTTCAGAAGTTTGTGGGGATGGGGTAGGGTGGGGTAGGGGGTGGTGGTTGGTTCTTTTCAAGCAGGGTTTCTCTGTAAAACAGCCATAGCTAATGTTCTGGAACTAGCTCTTGTAGACCAGGCTGGCCTTGAACTCACAGAGATCCTCCCGCCTCTGCCAGTGCTGGGATTAAAGGCCGGTGCCGCCACCGCCTGGCCCTAGTTTAGAAGTTTGTGGTATTGTCATACCGTCATATTTTCAAGTTTGGTTTGGCTTGGTTTATTTGCAGTGCTGAGGATTGAACCTAGGGCCTTGAGTACCAAGTCATTCTGCCACTAAGCTACATCTCTACCCTTTTAAGTTACAAATTTAAACTTCATTCTCCTTGATAAAGGAAAAGTCATCATAAAAACTAAAAAAAAAACAAAAAAAACAAAAAAAACCCAATAAACCTTTGCCTCCTTTTCGATATAATAGCGCACAGAGCAGTTTGACAAGCGTCCTGCACTAACACAGCCCAGAAAAATGGCTTCACAAGGATGAAGAGGGGGTGCATCACCTCATGGGAGGGGATGAGTCAAGGCCCCAACCAAATGAAACTGAAGATGGCTAAATGAAGCTCTGAGTGGAGAAAATGAAAAATCAATGGCAGCCGAGAGGAGAAAGGCACATCCTTCATCTTCATGGGGCTTGAGGAGGCAGTGGAAATCCACTTTCAATTAATGTGTCTTGTGGCATGCAGCCAGGCTGGGTACGAACAGGGCGCGTGTTTTAATCAATTTTTTCTATTAAGTTTGAAGTAATATATAACAATAGAACTATGCTAGTCAAAAGGATCAGATGAAATGGGCTTCTGAGCTAAGATAATCTTATTTGGTTTGATTTCCACCTCCGATTGATGAGAACTCAACTTCTCAGAGTAGAACAGCATGCAGATACTCCTGGGTACCTAAGGATGACTTAGATGTCAGGGAAGAATGAACACATTGACTTCCCAGTGCCAATGCATCTCCTGGGGAGAAAGGAAGACTTGTTCTGGGTATCAGGCCTTGGAGGGCTTAGTTTGAGATGCTCACAAACAACGCTAAGTGGGTATCACCCCAAGCAAGGAACCAAGGTTCAAGATGCTGGCAAGAGCTGAGATCTCAGTTGCAGCCTTTCTAATACTGAGACATGGGTTCTTTTTAGCCACATCCTGCTGTTCTGGGATTCATCTGCCACCATCCACCTGACAGCCATACCTTAGCATTGGAAAAAAATGGTGTTTTGGAATTTGCCCTTACAAAGGACCTGTTGGGGCTGTCCAGTGCCTACATGTGAGTGCGTGTGTTGCCCATGTTGTATGTATTTATGTGTGTCGGTACACATACACACATGTGTTCATGCAGAGGTTGATGAAAGGAGTCTTCCTCACTGATCCTGGATCTCACCAATTAAGCTAGACCGGCTGGCCAGCAAGTTCAAGGGACTGTTCTGTGTCTGCCTGGTGCGGCCACACCCAGCTTCTCGTCAGTGCTGGGGATCTGAACTTGGGTCCTCATTCTTTCATGGCAAGCACTTGCCAACTGAACCATTCCCCTGTCATCCCCACCCATTTTATTTTCTGAGACAGGGTCTCACTGGTCAAGGCTAGCTGAGGATGACCTTGAACTTGAGATTCTCCTGTCTCCATATGCTATGTTCTGGGACTGCAGGCCACAGTCTGTGCCACCACACCCAGAAGGGGCCCCGATTCTTTAAACCACCCCTTTTAGCAGCCTAGGGAGGTGAGTGGGATGGAGAAAGAAAGCAATGACCTGCTTGTGTGTCTCTGAGCATCCAGAGGGACAACTCCAGATGCTGATGGGACTATCTGGAAGAAGGCAGACTCAGAGCAAGGCCATACCCATCTCTTCACAGCTGCCACAAACTGATGCTAAAACTGGTCCTTTTCTTCTTGAAGTTTG
>NC_022012.1:67960996-67969029 GCF_000317375.1 Microtus ochrogaster | reverse complement strand
AAAAAAATAAATAAAAAATAAAAAAACAAAATAAAATAAAACTGGTCCTTTTGCACTGTGACTATGAACCCTGCCCACCGCAGCCAAGCTCTCCTCCCAGCCTTCTTTCTTCCTCGTCCCTGCTATTAGCCTGGCACCCTAGACACTACTCTGAGGCTCAGGCCCAATCAAGCAGTAGGAGCCACTGGGCAATCTTGAGTAGTAACAGCCTTGTTCTTGGCTCAGTGCCCATCACCCACCACAATGGGTCTCAACCCACATTTTCCCGCCTCTTCATTTGCCACTCCCTCATCTAATTCAGTCAAACTAGATCCATGCCTCGACTCACCCCATACTTTCTGGTCTTCATATTTTTGGTTTCATTTATTTTATATCTTATCTGGCGTAACCTCTTCCACCATTCAATTACTGCCTAGAAGACTCTAACCCATCCTGCAAGCCGCTGCCAGACACTGCCTCCTCCCTGCGCACTGTCCACCCGCGGGAGAATTGGTTCACATTTGGAGGCACTGTGGTAATGAAGCACTTGGCATGCGTGCCACCATCAGTCCACACCTGAGACGGGCACTGTCATGACTGGTCTTATTTTGCTGAAAAGGAACCAGAATCTTAGAAAGGATGAGGACTTTGTGGGTTTGTAAAGACAAAGCCTCATCAGAAGCAGAGGAAGGGGCAAGGCCAGATTTCATTTCCTCAGAGTATAGGATATAGCTCTCCAGCTTCTGTGCTCCCAGAAACGATCCTTTCAAGATAGCATATTCACAACACCTCAACTTTGACCATTTCAAAGGACCATGGCTTAGAACCGGGAATGTCACTCAGCACACTCTCCCTGACCCTTGGAAGAGTTTAAAGGTCATCCAGAGAGTCCCTCAAGAGCAGGAGCTCACGTCCATGTTTGCACCTGCTTATATAGGAGGTCATTCTTACATGCTCGCTGATGACCTCTGTAGAAAGAGCTGCCAGGAGGTTGCACCTGGCTCTCCTCCCTCCCCACGCCAACTGCTAAGTCTAAAGACTGGGCTTCCCTACAGACTCTGGTGGAGGAGCAGGGCAAGGATGTTCAAAGACAATAGTACAGGAGGAAGAAACTCCAGCTTGACAAACGTGACATGAAAAATAAGATCAGTGAAGAATGATATTGAAAGACAAGCTTCTCATCAGCCAGAAAGAGACAAGAGGGAGCCCTGGCCACACCAGAGACACAAAAAATAAATTCCAGATGGCTTAGTCTTTATTTGTCCAAAAATAACATTTATTGAGCACCTACTGGATACCAGTAACCATTCTAGATGATAGGAATACAGTCAAGAATGAAATAGGCCAAAGCCCCTGCCCTCAGAGAGCTTCCATTCTATGAGGGAGAGAGACAAAAACAAAACAACAACAACAACAACAACGACAGATGAGCTAAGGGAAGACACACCAGATACAGTGTACATGCCATAGACAAAAAGGGGGGGGGTCAGACATGTGGGTTTCAATAAAAGATAAAGATGACAAACCAAACTTTAATACTGTTACAGAAAATGACAAACAAGACATACAATGGGAAAATTGATAACTGTAACCCTCAGAAAAAAAACTCAATATTTGTACAAGAGATGCCACAAACAAATACCACTGACTGGCAGATGAGACCATCACAAGTATTTTTCAATAAATTATTCATGCCAGCAACACAGAGAATTCATACAAACTATCAGGAGGGAAGATAAAGGAATTGATTTAAAAACTCAATGAAGGACATGCGCATTAGTTCAGAGGCCAGCCATATTGCCTCCCATTGCAGTGAGCGCTCACCAGGCCGACAAAGATGGTGTATTAAATACACTGTGGCCTGCTTATGCTCTTGGGAAGGTTTTTCTAGAATACACAGGGAAGAAAAGCTACCTCTTTTCTTAGAGGTTCTTTGTGATACCTCTAAAAATTTCATACTTTAGACAAAGTGTTAAGATTTTAATTAAAATAAAGAAGTGACTACACTATGCTAACCACTAGAATTCCAAACAACAACGTTTTCACTGGCTATAAAGAAATCCTGCCTCAAGATGAGTAGTAGCACCCCTTTAGATGGGGTGAAGAGTGGGCAGGAGACAAGATAAGCCTTAGGAGACCAGGCAAAGAGTCTAAATAAGAGCCAGGGGATATAGGGTGACCAAAGGTTTGAACACGAGTTGGGTTTGGTAGCAATTTAAGTCAAGTTGACCTCATACCAATCTAGGTAGGAAGACAGAACAGTAAGACACAGGATTGTAAGTTGAAGCAAAGGACCCAGATCAAAGAAGATTAGTCAACAACCAGGGTCAGGACAGCAGGAGGGAGCAACATTCAGGACGCCTCACCATCTGCTCCACAGAACAAGACATCTCTGGCTTCCAGGCACTGACCACAGCCCAAGAGGAGAGAAACCTCAGGCAGACAAAAGTATTCTCCATCACACTGGAAGAGAGATTCACCCGGCAAGCACCTTCTCTGAAGGTCCCTTCCTTAGAGCCAGTGATTCCACCTCCTGAGACTGGGTACTGACTCGTTCTGGAAGAAATGCTAAAGACTGGATTCCATGCCCTAGGAATGGCGCCGGTAAGTGACCACCTAGGGTCACCGGGGGATGAGTGACTTTTGACTCTGACTCCAGCTCTCCACAAACCCCTACAGGGTACATGGGGCCCAGCTTTAAACAGGTCCCCACCCCCAGGTTCACGTCACTGAGAGCTCATCTCAGGTGCAGACTTGTCTTGTCTGCTCCCTTCCCTTCCGTGCCACCCTAAGCTGGGACTGACAAGGGCACCAATACGAAAGGACCAGGACAACCCTCCCCCAACACACTTGCCTACAAAAAGCTCCTAGAAATGGCAAGGGCAGAGGGATACCCACCCCATCACCACAGTCTACCGGCTTATGTAGGCTAGCATCGCCGCTAACTAAAATTGCCACCATAGCATCCACCAGCTCCCAGCAGCCCTTGCTGCGTTGACGAAATAACAGCACACTGGCTATGAGCAAAGGCCTCTATGGAGATAACCCGCGAAGCCTGGGTCACTCATCTCACTCCCACACATCTCAGCGAGGCACGTTTCTCTTTTCACTGGCATAGCCCCGCCTTTCCTGAAGTTGGTTGAACCACGTCTATTCAGGAAAGACGGCCAGAAGGGTAGAAGCAAACCGAACTTTCCTTAAACGAAAAGAGACATTAACTGACAATGACTGTAGACAGTAATTCAGAAAGGACACCCAGAGGGCCCTCTCCAAATACGAGGGTTGCCATATACAAATATGACCAAACTACCACGACATCTGGCCGAGTCTGTGTTTTCAGGAGTGTGATCCAGTGAGGCGCGCCTCCTTCCCAGAGCTCTGACACGTTTTGCCTCGCTTCCCTTCTCCTTAGCGGGCGTCTTCTGAGGCTGCTCCACCTGGCCCTTTCTGAATTATTTTTAATAGTCTTTTTCAGCGCAGTTCTTGCTTTGATGTCTAGAAACCCAAGTTTCTAAAAAAAAAAAATATCCTGTGGATCTGAGGTCTCTTTGATCTGTAGTTTGAGGTTGTATGTGTTGAGGCTACTGCCTGAGAGTGTTTTCACAAAGGAGGGTCCCACAGGGTCAAGGTTTCCTTTGCATAGCATATCTTCCCTGCTTGCTCCGGGACTCAGCACAGATAAACACCACCTCTTCCCCGCAGAGTCTGCAAGGATTCTTCTAATCGCCTCTGCTTCTACCCAGAGCAGGCTAGCATCTTATCATCTTCCAAAAAGCCGGAGACTAAATGTGGAGAAGAGCTCGTGCGACATGATCTGGGGACAGTTCAATTGAGTGGGTTAGGGTTGAGAGTTCAGGGCCATGGCTTCTTCCCTGACCCCCAAGGATCTAATTCCCAGCTACGGGAAGTACTGGGGACACAGGGCACTTCCCCAAAGCACATCTCAACACATAGCTGAACCACGTAAAACAAAAGATCTTTGAGATAGAGAAAATTTAACTATTCTACTCAAGCACCTGATGAGGGACATGGCTCAGTTGGCAGAGTGCTTGCCTAGGGTGCATGGGACCCCAGGTTCAAGCCCTAGCAATCCATAAACTAGGCATGGTGACACACATGTAATCCCAGAACTTGGGAGGTGAAGACAGGAGGACCTGAAGAGTAGAGTCATCCTTGGCTACATGGTGAGTTCAAGGCTAGCCTGGACAACATGAGACCCTACCCCACCTCAAAGAAATGAAGAAGTAGCTTGATGGCTAAGCTAGAGAGTGGTAAACAGCACAGAAAAGAAGAAAAGCATGCTCAAAGATTCGATGTGGTTCCCAAGACTCCCACGGAGAAGAAGGCCAGCTCTGAGTATGTGGGAAACCATAAACCAGAGACTTCAGTCACTTACCTCCACTGTGGGTGTGCGTCACAAGAAACCATTTACTGAGAGCAGTAATATTAGCGGTAGCTAGCATTCATTAGATATTTTCCATGATGTTCCAATGATAAGTGATATACATATACAATCTCAATTAACTTGCACCCACAAAACCCTCTCAGGCAGACATTCCTATTAATTCTATTTTACAGAAAGGGAAATGAATAAATTTTCAAAGCCCCACAACTGGTACACACAGGTCCACCCAACTCTAAAGTGTGCGTCTTTGGCTATCTTCCGGGCCACTATTCACACTATGTCCATAAAGATCTCTGGCTGAAGGAGGTATGTGTGGACTCAGGGCCTGCAGGGGTTCGGTTCAGAAGCCTTATACGGACAGAAGGGAAAACGCTCTGGCAACTGATGGAAGAGCCAGGAACTCAACGCTTCAACCTCAGACAAATTATTCCCTAGATGCTCCCCCGAGGGACTTGCCTCCCCAAGGCCATGGCTCTGGCACTCTGCAAATGTCTGAGGTGAAGAGTGGCAACTGCAAACACGTCCTGCCCTGGCTTTCATGTGAAAGGTGGGCCTGGCTAATAATATCACGGCATTTGGTTATTCACAGAACGGCTGAAGTAAAAGACAGAAAGCCACCCTCTAAACCAACGTGGGGACAGTCCACGAATACAGATCGGGAGAACACACACACACACACACATACAGGGAAAGCCCACACGTACCCATATTCTCTACTTTCTGCTCCACAATTGACCTCACCCTCTGATGTGGGAGTGTCGTATATCAATCTGTTGATTTCGTTGGTTAAGTAATAAAGAAACTGGCCCTCATGGGTTAAAACATAGGTGGGAGGAGTAAACAGAACAGAATGCAGGGAAGAAGAGGAAGTGAGCTCAGACTTGACAGCTCTGCTCTGGAGCAGAGATGACATGCTCCCATCTCCAGGGCGGACGCAAGAGCTCTGCTCTCTTAGGCACACAAGATGAAGCTCTGACCCAGGATGGACATAGGCTAGAATCTCCCTGGTAAGCCACCTCGTAGGCTACACAGATAATTAGAAATGGGCTAGTCCAGGTGCGAGAATTAGCCTAGAAGAGGCTAGATAGAAATGGGCCAAGCAGTGTTTAAAAGAATACAGTTTGTGTGCTGTTATTTCGGAGCATAAGCTAGCCAGGCGGCCAGGGTGCTGGGGACGCAGCCCCGCCGCTCATATTACTACAACCCTCCACTGGCAAAGCCTTCCAGGCAGGTTCACACACAATCCACAGGCCTCATGAATGTGGACAACGGCTATGAATATGGCTCAAACACAAAACCATAAATGTACTTAATACAGGATAAGATTTTCGGTTGTCCTTTCTCCCTCCCTCCCTGTCTCCTTTCTTCCTGGTTCTTGAACATCCACTTTGTAGATGGCAATGCTGTGCTGTGCTGTCAAAATGTGGGACACACCTGTGAGTCTGGATGGATTCTGGGCACCCCTGGGCATTCCTACACTATGGGGGCCATCAGCCACTACTACACATTAGCATGCTACCACAGAAGTCTTCCAAGACCCAGAACCTAGGGCTAGCAGGAAGAATATCTTTTTAAATTTTTAAATTTCCTACCCTTGTCCCTGGTTGCTAATCCCCAGGATTTTCTTCAATAACTGCCCTTCTGTAGGTTCACTGCCAGCTTTCCACCTTGGGTACAGGAGCTTCGAAGGTAGCCTGAGCAGACAGTGTGACAGCATGAAGCTCTACAAGGAAACCAGTCTGCTGTGTACTAGACACACCGCACACACTCAAAAAACCCCAATACCCAACCTGTTCCCACCAACATCTGCCAACTTTGGAGGTCGAAGCCTCCCCAGGTGATTCTAGCCAGGTGGAGAAGCAGAAAAGGGAACATCATTTCTATCTTCACATGTTAACCAAACAGCTATGTTAGGGGGTAGGGAGGTGGCTCAGTGGATAGGGTGCTTGCTGCACAAGTGTAAGGACATGAGTTCAAATCCCCAGCCTCCCCATAAAAAGTAAGGTGGGTGTGGTGGCCTCCCGTAATCCTAATGTCTGGGAAGTAGAGACAGGGGCTGCCTGGGGCAAGCTGACTAGCTAGACCAGCTGTAGCAGTGAGTTCCGGGGTCAGTGGCAGACCCGGCCTCAGTAAATACAGCGAAGGGTGATCCAGAAAGACACATGACATCAATCTCTGGCCTCCATATGCACACATGCACTCATATGCATGCAAGCACACGTATATACACAGACCAAAAGAAAGTCATCATGAGAAAGGGTGAGCAATAACATGAAAAGATGCTTAAGAGTCAACCTGGAATGCAGTTAAGGAGCACAGAGTTGGCCTTACTACACACACGGTGCAAGACCTCACTGCTCCACACAGTGGAAGCCAAAAGACAGCAGCAGGAGCTGGGACAATCACTTTTATCTTGATCACTGCTCTGAAAAGTGATATTCATGTCAGGAAGGGGTGGTGGCACGCCTTTAATCCCAGCACTTGGGAGGCAGAGGCTGGCGAATCTCAAGTTCGAGGGCCAGCCTGCTCTATGCAGTGAGTTCCAGGACAACAGAGGAATTCTGTCTCAAACAACAACAACACAAACAAACAAAAAGATATTCTACTGAGGTAGGGAAAATATATTGCTTAACACAAAAAGGTCTTGAAGAAACTCGGGAGTGAGAGCTGAATGTTTGGGGCTGATAAACAAGCCCACACTGACGCATTGTTTAAAGCTGTAGTTGCCAAAGTACGACCAAAAATGACAGGAGACGTCACCAAGGAGTCCCAGTCTGTGCACAGAAAAGCTTTGGGATGTCAAGGGAAAGAGGGAAAGCATCCCTGGCAGCAGCTGCACCACCAGGCTGCCTCTCCCTCTGGGTACCAGGTGTTGACAGATAAAAATACACTTCTCCACTGGAGTGAGAACTCAGCATTCCACAGTGACTAATTCAGTACGTAAATGAGGCCCAAGTGACCTGTGGTGACTGAGTTGTGACTTTGTTGATTTTGTGACCGGGAAACTGGAGTCCTCAGAAAAAGCCACACCTATGCCAAAGGTTGTACAAGGCTGGATGACTGACGAGGGCTTGCTGGTTGTGGGGAGTAAGAATGTTGCAGATCCAGAGCCAAATTATCTTAGGCTGTTATTAATTGCCCAGCTGGGTCTGACCTAATACCCCTGTGATGACCAGGTAGGACCTTCTGAGATATATTAGCCTAACCGATCATTAGCTTCAACAGCCCCGCAGCTAAGGGTGTCAACAAACACCACCCGAGACCTGCCTGCCCGAGGCTCCTAACAATGTACTTGAAAAGTGCCTTGATTTACGATTTCTTTCTCTTCTGTAACTATAAAGACTTTACAAAACAGCTAACCACATTGGAACATGGCGTTTGGGATAGCCTGAACGTATGCATCCAGGTAGGGTCATTCAAAGCTGGCTCCAGAGTGAACTATCTCTTATTCCGTTTGAGGTGAGAGCTATGTTTTTGTGTGTATACTCTCTTTACATGGCGACAAAGCCGAGATCACAGTAACAGACTATATACGAGAGAGAGAGAGAGAGAGAGAGAGAGAGAGAGAGAGAGAGAGAGAGAGACAGAGACAGAGAGAGAGACAGAGAGAGAGACAGAGAGAGAGAGTCTTTTATCTAAAGAACGTGGC
>NC_022012.1:67937987-67960896 GCF_000317375.1 Microtus ochrogaster | reverse complement strand
AGAGAGACAGAGAGAGAGACAGAGAGAGAGACAGAGAGAGAGAGTCTTTTATCTAAAGAACGTGGCAGAGCTAGTGAGATGGCTCTGTGGATAAAGGCACTCGCTGTACAAGCCTCGTGACCTGGGTTTGAGCCCTGGAACTCATTTAAAAGTGGAAAAAGGTACTGACTCCATATAGTTATCCTCTGACCTCTACATGTGCCTACTCACACACACACACACGTACACATGCACACACACACACACACGTACGTATGCATACACATAATTAAGAAAAAATAAAGAACATTGTCAAACTCAGCAGATTTCCACCAACTGTCCCTGCAGATCGCACGGGGCCCAGGAGCAACACTAGCAAGCTCTGGGTTCGCTTTCTCACTTTGGAAGGGGTGCACCTGTGATCTGGGCTAACTATTTCCTCTGAGCAGCCAGTATCTTAAATGTTGCCTGTGTTCTGAAAGACGCCATGCTTCCCTCATTGACAGCGCCACCCAGTGGCTCTGGCCTGGCCTTGCACCAGAATAACACCCCACCCCTTTTTCTAAGACCCCAGTCAGCCCAGCACCTTGGCCATGTGCTCTCCACCCCGCCCCCCACCAACTCCTGTCTCCTTTCAGTCTGGTGGCTCCTCTGAACACGCTCACTTGTCCATGACACTCTTCCACACTTTTAACTTTAAACAACATAAGTGCCCACAATAATTAAGATTTTTAAAAAAAAAAAAAAAAACTATTCTTTTTCTATAGGCGTGACCACTGTGTGCTGGACAAACTTGATTATTTTTACTTCCTGATTAAAAGATCTTAAATTCAGAATATAGACTTTAAAAAAATATCTGCTTTCGCTGTTAAAGCCCAGGCAGCTGGTAGGCGGCATCAGTGTTGCTCACCGAGCTCTCCTGACGGTGCGTGCTGGTTCACCGCATAGACCGATCTCCCACAACTAAATGCGAGAAGTTTGCGTGGGAAATGTGAAATAAAAGGCATGGATGTCAATCTTTGCACACGTCCCTGTTTAAACACACACCCGCATATGCAGATCCAGCCCTCTGTATCCACGGGACTCATACCATGGATTCAACCACCTTCAGATTAAAAACAGTTGAAAAAATAAAATTCCATCTGTGCTGAACATGTACAAATTTTTCTCCTCATCGTTACCCTCTAAAAAATACAGAGAGAAGCAGCAATTTACACTGTATTCAGTACTGTAAGTAACCTAGAATAATTTCAAAGACACAGAAGGGAGACTGGAGAGGTCGCTCAGCAGTTAAGAGCACTTGCTGCCGCTCACAACTGCATGTAACTCCAGCTCCAGGGGATCTGACGCCCTCTGCTGGATGAAACAAGCAGTGAACTCATACAACACAAACACACAAAGACACACACATTACAAGTAAATCTTTTTTAAAAAAAAATACATAGGAGGATTACAGGTGTAATATATATATATATACTGGAATCCTTGAAATATTCTAGAACAAAATTCCTCAGATACTGAGATACTGAGAGCCAAACTCGTATGTGTGTGTGTGTGTGTTCCTTCACTCCCTTTCATTAAGAATATACTCTGTAATATGATATAAAACCCAGATTCTGAACTTATCTGAGAGTGCCTTAAAAAAAACTCTCTGACTTTGGTGTCAGTCGCAATATCTGATAGACAAGGATTTAACTGACCCAAAAGCCAATCAACCCGAGGCTAACTCAGAGCCTCTTTACTACGCACACAAGCAATACACACCCCTGCTGTGAGGAAAGAGAAATGGTAGCCCCAGTGAGAACCACGCAGATTAAGACACCACCCTGCCTCCAACTTTCAATGCGGGAAACTCGGAGGTGGAGAGGGTGTGCTCTGATAGCCAAGGTCCATCAAGATGGCAGACGCCTTCCCTTAGCAAACACACTTCTGCCCATGCTGGGGTGGGGTGGGATGGGATCTCACCCGTCACTGTTCTGATGCTCCCATACAAGTGCATGAGTTCAAGAAGGTGCAGCTTGGCTCCTCCCCTCTTCTGCTGCCCCGCGCACTCTTGCGTGCGAGCCATACGAGACTCCACTCGGTACGGCTGACTTCTCAGTTGGAGACAAGATTTTATCTACTGTGGATGTTTATTCTAGACCTAATAAAACAGTGTCCCTCCCACCCTCATAATTCCCTGACTTTACCTCTACCACAGGAACACCTGGCATCTTCTAGACTGCTAAAGTAGATACGCTTTTAACTTTTATCTGTCACGTATAAATTTACTGAAAAGAGCTACACTTTAAATATTCATGATTCATTCAAAACTTGTCATAGAGCTGGGGAGACCCCAGTTGGTCATGTACTTTCTTATAGTATGAGGATCAGAATTCAACCCCAGAACCTATGGAAAGGCTAGGTATGGTGATACAAGCTAGCTATGATGGTACAGGCAGGGTGTTGTAGTACAGGCTAGGTGCTGTAGTACAGGCTAGGTGTTGTAGCACAGGCTAGGTGTGGGGATACAGGCTAGGTATGGTGGTACAGGCTAGGTGTGGAGATACAGGCTGGTATGGTGGTACAGGCTAGGTGTGGGGATACAGGCTAGGTGTTGTAGTACAGGCTAGGTGTGGTGATCCAGGCTAAGTGTTGGTTGTAGTACAGGCTAGGTGTGGAGATACAGGCTAAGTGTTGTAGTACAGGCTAGGTGTGGAGATACAGGCTAGGTGTGGTGGTACAGGCTATGCGCGGGTGGTACAGGCTATGTGCGTTGGTACAGGCTAGGAGTGGTGGTACACACTTGCAATCCCAGCCCTGGGGAAGTGGAGACAGGAGGACACTTGAGGCTGACTGGCCAACCAGAATGGCCTAATTGGCAAGCTTCAGGCCAGGAAGAGACCCCGTCTCCAGAATATGGTGAATGGTGCCTGACACAAAACAGCAAGGTTGTCTCCTGTTCTTCACACACTTGCACACACATGGAACATGCATGTACATGAGCACACGCATACACAGGCATACATAAGATGGACACATATTTTAAAGTAGTGATTATTGTAAGTAAAAGAGCTTTTCCTGTTTTCTTCTGTCAACCAAACTTTTTATTCATTTGACTTTATTCTTCAAGTTAGAGAATTAGACCCTAGATATTCTTAGAACTCTTACTTACATATTCTTATGACAGTTACTGTTATTTTTCTATCAGATTTTTCTATCCAATTTTTTCTACCAATTTTTAAAAATTAAGTCAGAAACACCTACAATGACAGTGTGGCCAGCCTTAACCACTCACAGATTTTCGTTTACCAAGTATCACAAGAAAGGGAGGCAGCGCATGATAAGCCAAGGCAAAATCATTTCCTTTTCTCCTTAGAGAACTACATGTTCAACCTACCTGCTTTTCTTCTCATTTAGAAAACACAGCGAGTGATTAACTTCCCCAGCAGATTAAATACCTAACTTTTCATATTCCACAGGAGAGAAAGGATGCAGACGAGAAAAGATGGAGGAGAAACAAGAGTGAGGACTGAGCCAGGACACAGGGAGTAGAGAGCATCAGGAGAACAGAACCACAGAGGACGCCCAGGAGCAGAGACAGGGCACAGCAGTGGTGCAGGAGATGAGGGTGGGTTTGGGAGATGCACAGAAACCTGAGCTGAGGTCACCTCTGTCTCTTTTGTCCCCTAAACTATAGGCCTTGGAGACTGTATGCACTGTGAACTGCACTTGGCAACACTTCGGTCTAGAGAAAAGCCTCCTTAGAAAGAACAATCATTGGTCCACACGGCACACAAGGGGAGCTGTCCCTTTGGGCTGTGATGACAGTGGCCTGGGCAGTCACGTGTGAGCTGGAGTGGTATCTTTTCCCCGCCACAGGAAGCTGTCCTGGGTCCCAGGCTTCCGTGAGAGCTTACCTCCTCCACCATCTGCTTGACTTTCTTCTGCTGGCAATGCACCATGTCATCCAGGTGCCTGATCCGCTCTCGGAGGCTGGTGGATGCCTCCTCCAGCTGCTGGTACCTAAGGGGAAAAAGAAGCTCTGAGCCCTGACTCAGAACAGTCATGGAGACAGAGAACGCCACAGCATTGTAGAAGCATTGCAAGAACAAAAACTCAAACTCAAGCCACACCCTCCTCCCATGGATCTCTAGGGATCAACTTAGAATCCATATCACCCCAGAAAGAGAACAGGCATCCTTCAGATCCCTTCCTCAAGTTTCACTTTGTATAATGACACTCCTGGGGCAGATGAGTTTTTTCTCCACTGATAGGCATGAAAGGATTTCTGCTTGGGGTTATTACAGACTGGGATACGCAATCACTGACCTTAATTAGGGGAGTCTAAGAACCCAGGGAAGCCCTGAAATCAAGGGTGGAGTCCAGGAAAGCCTGTAGCCAGTACTGCTGTGCCCATCACTTACTGAACAAACAAGGTCCACGTGGAAAGCCCTTCGCTGCATCACTGTCCTGCACCACAGAACATTCCTGAGCTTTTTCAGAGACATCATTCTGTCTTTGCTTGGCTCAAACCAACCAAAAGGAGCTGGCAGATAGATGACTGTGTTCTGTGTGTCATGAGAGCAGAACCCTGGAAGGATGTTCTGGGTCTCCGCCCCGTTTCCCAGCAACACCAGGTCCCTCATTAGCACCAAAGTAAAAATTAGTAAGGACTCCTGCAACTTTGGAAACTCTCGAGTTACAGGAGAAGGGTGAGTGAAACTGCGCAGCAGCTGGAGGTGCTTGCGGCTAAGCCTGGTGATCTGAGTTTGATTCCCCACATGAGCCATGTGACAAAGGAAAGAATTAATTCCTGAGAGGTGTCTTCTGACCTCCACACCCACGTCATGGAACAACTGCAAAATATACACACACCCGCACAATAAATAAATAAACATATTTTTTTTTTAACTGAGGAAAACATCTTTTTCCCGGCACATACTATGCCAATGTGATACCAGAGACACCTGATCCACATTCCTCACTGAGAAAAAGAGTTCCCATGAGACAGTTAGGCTGAGAGCCTCCGGGGTCAGGTAACTTGCCGAAGTGCTCCAATCATCCCAGCCTTGCTTTCCTTCCTCTCTGCCTTTCGATTTCTAGAAAAGACCACGTACGGCTTCTGTATTTTCCGGGGTTTCACAAAGGGCAATGCAAGGCTTGAGAACAAGCACCACTTTAAAGTTAACTGCCAGGACGAATGGTGTCAGTCACAGCTGACGAGTTATCTCATTAACAGGTGCATCCTGTGAGCTCAGGGTCGTGAGCACGCAGAGACAGAACGTCTGCGTTTGTGGCCATCTTTGATACGTCCCGCTGAACTAACAGCCAGCCTTGGGCAGTGAGATGTGACTGTGAGCTTCTGAAGGAACTGGACCCACACTGGGTGTTCTCAGCCAATGTCATACTTACATAGGTCGGTACTAAGTGAGGACCACGTGAATGAAAACACAAGAGTCAAGTGAGCTAGCCAAGGCAGGGCACATGGCTCGGTGGGTAGGGGAGGACTCATTGGGCAAGCATGAAGACCTGAGTTCAAATCCCCAGTACTCCTGTAAAACGTTGAGCACAGCTATGGTGTAGAGTGTTGTAGGAGGGGAGACAGAAGGATGAGTGGGGCTTGCTGGCTTCTAGCCTAGCTCCAGGTTCATGGAGAGACCCAAGATCAAGAGAATAAGGTAGAAAGTGGTGGGAACAGGACACCAGACATCTTCCTCTGGCCTCTGTCTGCATGAACACACACACACAGAGACACACACAACACCAATGTGTGTGTTGGCCGCCTCACCTGTCCTTGTCAGAATCTGCAATCTCCCCCGACATTTCTGTTTCATGTTCAAGGAGCTGCAGCTGGAGTTGATGCCGTTCCTAAAAGAGACATGATAAAATGAAGCCAGATAGAGCCAAATGGAGCCAGACAGAAGCTGAACCCCAGATATGCCCAGCTCTGGTGTGTCCGAGTCTGCACATCACCCCCTGGATGTCAAAAATCTATTAGCCCAGTGCTCAAAATTCAAAGGGGCCAATGCATAGACATACTTACGGATTAGACAAAACACTCCAATCAAATCACATGAGCACCAGCCCAGGCTCACATGTCTTATAATAGATAGATAGATAGATAGATAGATAGATAGATAGATAGATAGATAGATAGATAGATAGATAGATAGATAGATAGACAGACAGACTCTCTGTGTAACCCTAGCTGTCCTGAAACTCACTCTGTAGACCTGGCTGGCCTCACACTCAGAGATCCATCTGCCTCTGCCTTCTGACTGCTGAGATTAAAGGTGTGCACAACCACCATCACGTTTGAAAATGTATATTTCTAACTAATGATAAAAATGTCATAAATCAGTGGCCTGTGGCATTGTACAATTCTTGATTGTTTTCAAAATCTTCCAGCAAAGAGGCTCTGAAAATCTGGCAATGTTTACACAGGGGTAGTCACAAATAAAACAGATAGCCATTATGGCCAGAACAATGGTCCCTCCCCCCACACAAAGAAGTTCAGAGTTAATCCCTTATAAACACATCATCTCACACAGGAAGGGAACTTTGCCAGCATAGTTAATGATCTGGAGAGTCTCATGGGTAGAATGTAACTCTTTCTAGGGGAGGCAGCAGAGTTAAAATCAGGGGGCTAGGAAGATGTTCCGTGGCTGACTCTGATGCCAGGGTATAGGCACAAGCCGAGTAGTACAGGTAGTGCCCAGGAGTTAGAAAGGGCAAGGAAATCGACTTTGTCTTAGAACGTCCAAACACCTGCCAATGTCGTCGCTCTGGGACGTCTCACCTCCAGAACAGAAGCTGACTTTTCGGCAATTTATTTCAGCAGCAAGAGAAACACAGGTGCATCAAGCTATGCGCTTCATGCCCTTTGCTGAATACATAGACATACCTCTGTAAATTTCAGTTTACCCCAAACAGTAAGAATTTTTACAATCACTTCTTTGAAAAGAAAAAGCAGGAAAATGTTAATAAAAGCACAGTGGCTGTCATCGTTGGGATGATAGTAGACAGATATTATAGATATTAATATAGCCTTAAAACACATTTTCCAGTTAAGGGAGGGGTGTTGCTTTGAGCACTCCTCTGAGAAGGCGGAGCCTCGCTTCTACTCACAGCAATTCCTACCCAAACAACTGTACGAGTTACATAGGCTCCAAACTAAGTGGTGAGATTCTGTTTTCAGAGTGGGAGAGGGAAAGGAACCTATAATCATGCCCATCAGAGGTGTGAAGGCCTGGGTGGCAAGCCAGTAAGGAGAAGTCAGAGACCCACCCTCAGATCTATCTGAAGCTGAGACAGGGTCTTACTCCATCATTAGGTTGGGGGTCCCAGCTTGCAGAGTCTGGCACTTGGTGCTAATGACATCATGTCCATGATGGGTCAGTGCTATCAGCACCTTCCAGAAACTAGACCAGGCTTTGGCCCTCAACTCCAGAAGTCCACCCAGAAGTCAGCTGTCAGCTGCTCAATGTCACCATGCCTTCTCCTCCTTTCCTTCCTTCCTGTCTTTCCTCTTCCACTTCCTGCCTCATGTCTGCAGCCCAGCCCAAGACTAGCTTGTCAACGCTGTAAGCCCCCACCCCGTTGTCAGCCTGTTTGCCACACACAGATGAGTTTACCTCCCCATCTCATTCAGGTCCCAGGCGTGTCATGCAAAAGTCAACCTGTCCCAGACACATGCCCCAGAAACAAGAGGGGTGGGGTGCTGATGGAGCCTCCAAATACATTGCCTCATCAGGTTAAATGACAAGTATGTCTTGAGATCCCACACAGCTAGCTGCTGCAATATTAATCTGTAGAAAGAATTTTACAGGTGACTTTTTTTAAATGTATCAAAATAATTTTGATGGGCTGGGCTGGGGTTTGCCTAATACACACATAAGGCCGTGGGTTCGATTGCCAACCCTACAGAAACAAACAACAATAAGAATAGTTACCAGAGAGGAAGACAAGAAAGTTATTCAGCTCCCTTCTGTGTTAATTAGGCTGTATTGCACTGAAAACTGGGGGCTGAGAGGAGTTAGTACTGTGGCTTCTGACTCTAGGCAGGTCTTGAAGGAGCTGTGGGGCCAGGGGCACTGGGCAGATGGGTAGCAGGCCGAGGGGGCAGCAGTGGGGGGCAGCAGGCTCAGGCTGCATCAGTTACCTTCTCCATTCGCTCAATCAACCTGTCCAGCTCCCCGATCCTCTGGTCTTTCTCCTCCAGGCTGAGCTCAGCTGCCTCCATCTTTTTATTGGCCTCTTCGATCGCTTTCAGAAAGCTATTGGTTTCCTCCTGCAATAGGCACACACTTTCCTCAGCAAGGCCCCGATACCCAGGTGACTCACCTACGTCCAGACAGTGCCTCACTGGGTCATCATCTCCCTGTGAAAGCATGACCCTGGAAGCCCACGTTTATCACAGGGAGAACTCAACTGTTAAGAGTCTGGTTTCTCCTCTGAACAAAGCACACCGTGCCGTGTAGCTATTCTTCTTCAACTTTACTTAAGATTTTATACTGATTTTATTTTGTGTA
This sequence comes from Microtus ochrogaster, assembly GCF_000317375.1. Lineage (NCBI taxonomy): Eukaryota > Metazoa > Chordata > Mammalia > Rodentia > Cricetidae > Microtus > Microtus ochrogaster. The sequence goes on along the minus strand of NC_022012.1, from coordinate 67,952,404 downwards.
TGGGGGGGGGGGTACGGGTTCCAGGTTACTTGTGTGGAGGTCAGAAGTGTGGAAATGATAGCCTTCAATGCTCCCTCCTTCCACCATGTGGGCTTCAGGATGAGCTCAGCTTATCACCTTGGCAGTGGGCATCTTTACCTGCTGAGCACTCTCATTGGCCCCTCGTGTGGCTTTTGTATGGGCCCGGTAACTCTCTAAAAGCTTACGTTCCAAAGGTATGAAAAAATAAACAAAACAAAATAGCTGTGAAGGCTTAAATAATATTGTACACATGCTCAGCATGTCGCTGTGTGGGCCAACATGCTACTGGAGCAGAATGAGGAAATCCCAGATCTTCCTCCCACAGTGCACTGTGCCAAGTTACTCTTACGGAAAAACCCAAACATCTGGTGCATTGATTAAACCGCCAAGGACACCGATAAACCAGACGCAGAGGGACTCCTCCAAAGACTGTGGGCCCTCCAAGAGAGGCTGATGTGAGTCTGCGTCTAGTCAGAGGCACAGTCCAATCCCACAGCCAGGAGGAGGAAGGGAAAATGAATGGCTTTCTGAGGGCAAGAGTCACTTCTAGCTGTGGGGATGGCAGACCTCGGGATGGAGACGGTGGAGCTTCCAAGGGTGGGGCAATGGTATAATCCGGGATGGGGACATGGGAGGAACAAACAGAGAAAACCCACAAACCCAGGATCTTGGATGTGGGCTAATGGTGCTATTATCTGGAAAAAAAGTGTATTTCGAGACAGAGACAGTGGAGATTTTACTCCAGGAGGAGGGAAAATGGGGTGTGAATAAACAATCAAATAAATCCCCTGGACCAGGGCGTTAGCTCAGTGGGTGAAGAGCCTGGTGTGTGAGCATGAGGACCTGAGTTCAGATTCCTAGCATGAAGTAAAAGCTGGGCATGGCTGGGCATGCCTGTGACCCCAGCACTGTGGAGGCTAACACAGGACTATGGGAGTGGGTAGTCTGGGCCAAGACTAAATGGCAAGCTCCAAGTTCGGGTCAAATGGCAGAGGCACACTACCAGCATCAATCTGTCGCCTCTACAAGTGCACACATGAGCAAGAACAGCTGTATACACAGTGCACACATGCATATAACACACACATGAAATAGACAGTGAACGAGTGAATGAATGAATGAATGAATGAATCCCCTGACTCCTCTCCACACCCAACCTCATGACTCCCTTTTGAGGACTAAACTTTTCTGTTAAACCTGCCAGCCACATCCCATGTATTCTGTTCCGAGAGGCACACACGCACCAGGAGCACCTCCTTCTCAGCAGTGTGCTTGCGCTGTGCCTCCTGTAGCTTCTCCTCATACTGGCTGTACAGCTTCCTCGTCATCTCCCGCATCACCTCTGCGTTGGCTTCTTGAGACGACTCCACCTGCAAAGGGTCTCATTGCAGAACTGCAGCCTGGACCTTGCCCCTCTCGTGTCTCTACACACAGAGGTCAGAACATGACTCCCAGGGTCTGTAGTTGACCGGAGCAGCAGGCGGGAGGGCAGGGGGAGAGAGAGAGCAGCATACAACACACACCAGTGCAAGATGGCGCTGTACGCTGAGCTATTAAGGGTGACAGGGACAAAGTGTTTCAGAGAACAAATCTTTCCGGAGGTCACTTCTTAGAGCTGGGGAGATGGGCTAAGTAAAGTTTTTCTAGAACCCAAGCAGAGAGAGAGAGAGACAGAGAGAGTGACAGAGAAGAGAAGCAGCCAGGCATGATGGCTTACACAGGTAGATGATTCCTGGGGCTCACTGACCAGCTATAAACAGACAGCCTCAGGTCCAGTGAGCAACTGTGTCTTGAAAGAGAAGACGGACAGCTCCTGAGCAATTACACTTGAAGTTAACCTCTGACCTACACCTAGACAGACAGACATGTGCATCCACACACATGCACATATGTACACACGCATGCACAGACCATTTTAAAGATGTCTTGTCTCATCAGTCCCATTCATTGCACTGACCAGCCCATCTCTAAGTCAGGCCTCTTTAAGGACAAATGAGAAATCCGCACTCATCTTTCCCACACCACGTGCTCTCTGAGCTGTGTCTTTGGGAGAATCTTGGCCTAGGGGGGCCACGGGGCTGGGAGCCTTTAGTGGCCAGTCAGGGCAGGCACAGCTGCAGCGAGTCATTGGAGCTGGGGTGGCTGGGGCGGGACTCCAGGAATGGTGTCTCCTTTCTGGCCTTCAGTAAAGGTATCATACCACTGACCCAAGGCTGCTGCGGGTATGCCCTTGCCCCTCCTATCAGGCTTCTGCTTGTCCAAGATGCCTGAGCACGTGAGCACCTCACCTCTGGGAAAGGGAGGTGTCCTTTGGCCTTAATAAGTTGCCTAGTGTTTACTCCAAAGCCATGACAAGTCCCTCTTGATGCCCTTGAATGCTCATCTCTGGGAAAGTGTCCGCACCGAGAAGCCACAGGATGGAAATTCATGAGCAAAAGTTATTAGCTTAGAATGCAGGTCCAACCCCACACTCCTTTCTACTGCACAAGTACCATAGAAAAGGGCTCTGCCTGAGACCTGTTCAAGCTGCATTCTGGTCACGTGAGGCACCTGGAGTCCCTGCAACCTCTTTCATTCTTAGTTTGAAGGATAAAGCAAAAGGAAGAGTGGAGAAAAACCTTTTGAGCTCCAGTGGTCAGGAGCAAATTCAGCATCGGTCTCTAAAAACAGGTTACTGTAGGCTGGACACAAGGGATCTGGACTGTCAGGCTACCTAGCCATGCCTGGTGACCTACCACTCCAGAGCAGACAACAAGAGAGTGGGCAGACCCAAAGGTAGGTGCTCAGTAAGTGCTTGTGGACTGAACAGGCACACAAAGGTTCCATTCAGGAACTGACTTCCTTCATAACAATCTTTTTTAATTTTCAAAGTAACTCCTAGAGAGAAATAGAATGTATAAAACTGTCCAACAGAAAGACTGGCCTGGGGCTGGAGAAACAGCTCAGCAGTTAAGAGCACTTTCTGGTCTTCCAGAGGCCCCAAGTTCCCTTCTCAGGAACTCACAATCAGGTGACTCACAATCGCCTGTAACTCCAGCTCTGGGGGATCTGTAGACACTGCAGTCAGGTATACAAACCCACACTCAGATACATACATTGATACATAATTTAAAAAATGAAAAAGTTGCCTTATTTGAAGGGAAAGCAAAGAGGGGCTGAGGTATTCTGCCCAAGCCTGACCCCACCATGGCTGTAATAGCAGGACCTCAGAGGCGAACGACAGATCTGCAGTGCAGCATGGCAGATGCAGGGAAGGATGCACTGCCAGACAGTTTTCCTGAGTTATCAGCAGCTCCACCCTTCACTAGCACATGCTGGCTTAGGCAATAAGTTATACATGATCCACAGAACAGCTTAAAACACAGCTTGAAAACCACAGTATTGGAGGAGGGGCTTGTGAGTCCACACCCTTTCTTGACACTGTAGGCTAGCAGCACCCCAACTCTAGGCAACAACCCAAGGAGGCAGACACCTCCTTGCCACCTTCAGACCATGGCTGTGGGTAAGGAAGCCTAATGAGAAAGGGAATGGAGAAACGGAGATGGAAAATTAAAGAGAGGAGCGAGAGGTGAGTGGGAACAAGGCCAGTTGCTGTACCTTCATTTTCAGCAGCTGGTTTTCCATTTGCGCAGCCTCTAACTGCCTCTGCTTCTCCCGCAGCTTGTCCATGGACGCTTCATAGGTCTGCTGCAGATGTCTGATCTGATCCTTGATGTTGCTGTTTTCCAAGGTCACATCCACAAGGGTTTTCTATTTGGGTGAAAATTAAAAGCCCAGATCGAGTGGTATGAGAACCCACAGGCATGATCCCACTCTGGGTTATGCTGCAGCAGCTCCTGGGTCGTGGACCAGGGGTCCCAACAGTAGCTGGGGCCTATCCCACTGTGGCTTAGTGGACCACAGCCTTCTCGACCATCCCCAACAGCTGTGGGCCATTAGCTTGCCACTGCTTAGGATGGGAAGATGGATTAATGAGAATCTTTCTCAGGGAAAACGCTCATAATAGTATCCTTTCACACAGGGGGAGCATGTGTAAAGTAATAAACACAGGCCAATCCCACTCATAAATCCAAACCATGATACCTTTTGCTACATAACAGAATTGAGATATTTATTTCTATTTTGTTATTTCCCTGTCTTTTCTATAGTTCCACGATAAAATAAAAACCAAAGTGTTTTCTAGACTGAGATAAAGTCAACAACTTTGCCTGACAAGTGTCAAGAGCCTGTGAAGGGGGCCGCAGATGTGGTTCAGATGCTCGTATGCTGCTAAGTCAGCTCGACACAAGCCAGGGTCATCTAGGAAAGGGGAATCTTGATTGAGAAAATGCCTCCTTCAGACTGGCTTGTGGGCAAGCCTGTGGTATATTTTCTTGATTGATCATCAATGTGAGGATGCACAGCACACTGTGGGCTGTGCTGCCCCTGAGCAAGGAGGTTCTGGATTATGTAAGGAAACAGGCAGAGCAACCAGTAAGCAGAGCTCCGCCACTCTCTGCTTCAGCCCCTGCCTCCAGGTCTGAATAAACCCAGCCTGCACACAGTCCAGGGTCCACTCCCAGCACTGCATACATGACGCGTGGTGGCTCAGGCCTGTAATCATAGCACTTAACAAGTAGAGTCAGGAAGGTCAAATTCAAGGTCACCCTGGGCTACCTAGTGAGTTTGAAGCCAGCCTGAGCTACATGAAACCATGTCTCAGGGGAAAAATGCTGTTGACTGTTGCTGCGGTACACACTTATTAAACTAATAATGCTGCTGTTTGTTGCTTCTGTTTCTATTTAATCGGAGAGAAATGATTCCCATAGTTCTGTACTCTCCAACACTGGACACGGGGTGTGGGTTTTATCTGCAACTTCAGGATGCTGGACTCAGAACCTGGTGCGGATGGTGCCGTGAAATAAGCTTTCTGCCTGCTGTGAAGATGTGTCTTTGCCAAGGCACCTTCTGATTGGTTTAATAAAAGAGCTGACTGGTCAATAACTAGGCAGGTTGAAGTTAGGCAGGATTTGTGGTGTGTGTCGGGGAAGAGGGTGGGGAAGGGAGTCACCAGCCAGATGCAGAGGAAGCAGGAGATGAACATGCCATGATGAAAAACAGTACCTCTACATGGCAGAATGTAGACAAGAAATGAGTTAATATAAGTTGTAAAACCTAGTTAGTAACAAGCCTAAGCTATTGGCTGAGTGTTTATAACTGATAAGTCTCTGTGTGGTTATTTGGGATCTGACTGGTGAGACAGAGCTGCCTAGCAGAACAGAGGAAGTCTGCCTACAAGGTGGCAGACCCATCTCCTCTGTCCTCTGATGGATGGCTGGTCTCTGAAGATTCTCCACCACTCCTCGTTGGACAGCAATATACCTAAACCTACTTGAACCACTTTAGAAACTGTCACTAAAGGCAAAAAGTTACCAAAGGAAACACTGAAGTCATTGGAAGATTCCAGGGCTTCAGAAGACATCTAGTCTAATGTGCAAGTCCTTCTGGGAGAAAATGGATGCACAAACACTTAGCCTTGACCAAGAGACCAGATTTGTCTAATCCCGTCTCTGCCACTAACTAGACACTTCATGTCCTTGATCTCTGTGGCCTCAGTTTATCCACGGGAGTCAGGGTTTGGAGCCCTTTACAGTCTGCCCAGCTCTGCCTTTCTAAGTGCTGAAGCCGAGAGTCTGGTTTCTGTCAATAATGACAAACACGGGTAGAAGGGACAAGTGGAAGAGGCTGGGATCTTGCACAAGTAAGAAGCCAGTGACCTTCAGATATGACCGATGGGTGTAACCTTCTAGTTGCCTGGCTCTGTTGGCAGCCCAGGATTAAGAGACTAAGGGTCCTTGGGTTGTTCTAATAAGTGACCAATAAGGTAAATGCCTAGATTATCAACTAAACAGCGCATGAGAAGAATTTGCTTAGAAATATATTGTTTTTCTGGGGAGAAAACCCCAGAGACAGTGCAGATAGAAGCAGGCCTAAGCTCAGGTGAAGCAAGGTCCTCTCTGGTAAGCAGGGGAATGAACATGTTTCCAAAAGGGAAAGAAAGAGGGCCTTGGCAATCCCCCTTCAAGATAGGAGGAAGGGAACAAAGGGCTCCTGAGTAAATCAGGGGTTTGGCCTGAGGCCAGGTGGAAGCTGGCATACACAAAAGGGAGCCAGGAAAAGCCTGGGACTGCAGCCCAACCAGAAATGGGCATCCCAGACAAACCCAAACACAGCCCTGCCCCACCCACTGCTGGAAGCTGGCCGAGCTTTGTTGCCGCTGGGGCTCTATCAGCTAAGGCTGGTGAATACCAAGATCTGTGGGAAATGAAGGAGCCCAGTATGGTGGTCTGTTTGCTTATCCACAAAACTATTTACACAGTACCAGAAAGGATTAGAAAGAAGTGAGCTTACCATTTAAGAGGACAAAAAAGATAGGCCAAATAAACTCGGGGATGACAGAAACGATTGTGTATTTGGAAAGCAAGACCAAGGGCTTGCTCTGAACATCTTCAGACAAACTTGCATGCTAGGCAGAAAACCCCTTGGATGGAAGAGCAAAGACTGGAAATCCCTTAATGGTTAGCTCAAAGCCAAATTCTGGTAATAGGTCTTAATTAAGAATGTCTGTCTTTTAAGAATGTCTTCATTCTCTGGAACACACAGTACTCTTTCCAACATAAAATCATTTCTAAGTCAAGAAAGAGTGCTTCCTGTGAGAGCTACTTCCCATGAGAAGTTGTATTTTGTCACTGGATAAATATGTCTTTTCTGCAACGAAGTGGGACTTCTTGAAGCACCCAAGCTACAAGGAGAAGGTAGCTGATGTGTTGCGTAAATACAGAGGACCATTTAGGTACCTACAGAGCAAGAGGCATCTCCATCCCAGAGCTGAGCCTAGAACCCCGTTGACACGGCACCTGACAGAGCCTCAGCATTTCTGCTGGAAGCATTTTCTCTGACTTCCTCCCCACCTTACATGCGTTTATCATACCTGTGACTAAAGGACCATGACTGACCATGGGACAGTCTGTGACATTTCTACACACAGGCCCCACTCCTGGTTAAGCTCACTGCTCTCTAAAGAGAAGGTCCCCAGCCAAGGGGAAGCAGAGGAATACCTGCAGGCCAACCGAGTCCAACGCCAAGGCCGAGTTCATGGCATTGAAGTTATCCAGGGCTGATGACTGCGCTTGGATCTGACTGTCTAGGTAGTCCTGCCGAGCGTGGGAAACCTGGAGAGAGGAAGACAGTCACTCAAGACCAACCCACACCCCACAGACTCCGGAGGGGGGGAGTTTCTGAGAGCAGCTTTACCTGCTTCAGTAATATTTGCGGTAAAACTACAGATTACAAACCAACATCCGGGGCCCGGGAGCTAGCTTAGTTGGTAAAGAGCTGGCCAGGAAAGAGAGAACACACTTCCTTTTTCTTGGTGTGTATTTTTTAACTATTACAAATGATGCTAAAAAAAAAATAATTCATCTACATGTCATTTTGTATGGGGAGGGCTTATCCTTAGAGCAATTCTTAAAGATGGAATTTGAGGGCTGGAACTGTGGCTTGGTTGGTAGAGCAGGCACAATGATGGGGTTTAATCCTCATCACCCTGGAAACCAGGCATGGTGGTGCACACCTATAATCCCTTCACTGGGGAGGTGGAAACAGAATGAATTCAAGCTCATGCACAGTCGAAACCACCCTGGACTACACAAGACTTCATCTTTCAGAAAAGTAAAGTAGGCCATTAACTAGAACCCATCTGGACAGGGACTGGAGAGATGGCTCAGCAGTTAAGAGTGTGCACCGCTCTTGTAATGCAACTAAAAGGAAGATTATTAGTCATTCTCCTTTGAAGAACAAAGTTCAGTCTATGGCTCGAGAAAATGTCCTCTCAGTAAAAGTATAACTTCTTCATTCCTAAGGAGCATGAGCTATTTAAGCGTCTCCAGGCCACTGGGCACTGGTGCCAAGCCCTACCATCCTCTCGGTACCGCCACGGTACCACCGAGTCCCGGACATACCGACAGGTCCTGGGTGAGCTGGCGTATCTTCTGCCTCATCTCGTAGTAGTCTCCGTACATCCGCTTCCTCACTTTCTCCAAAGTGGCCCTCACCTGCATCACAAGACCACTAGTGAGACATCAAGTTACAGTAGTTTCATAAAAGATCCTGGAGACCTTCTTAATAACAGAAAGACCCACAAAAAAATTCTAAGAATAAAACCTGCAGCAAATTAAGTGCAAGAATACTTTCAACATCTAGTTAGAAACTGTGGAAATGATCCAGATGATAATGTGTATGTATATCAATGAGGAAAAGGACTCATAAACACTAAGTTATCCAGATAATGTGTATATCAATGAGGATAAGAACTCAGAAACATTAAGTTATCCGAGCAATAAACTGAAGAACAACCACTTTGTTAAAACTCACCCATCACCCCCAATCACTGTTTGAACCAAGTTTACCCCTTCCAGCCCCATGTTTTTACAAGCAGGAAGTTTTTAACTAATTGACTGTAAACACATGGCTACGGGGATGAAAACACCCCAAAGCAAGCAGCAACCTCTCATTTTCTCTCTCTGTGTTCCAAATGCCAAAAAGCAATTAAATGTCTAGAATGCAAGGTGGAAAAACATGAGGCCTGAAGGGGCCAGAAACTCAGATGTCAGTTTCTCAGTAATTATCAACAGACCATACACGGGGTAACAGAGAGGAAAGTGGTCCCCACCCCGCACTTGTACAAACACTATGCAAGTCTGGACTGGGGTGCCTACCAGAGGAGTGTTAAGTGGGAACACCACTCTGTTTCCCTTTCCTATGGTGTCTTTAGATGTTTGGAAACGTTCTCGGAGTCCCCAACAGATAAGGCGTGGAGGCAGCTTCCTCCAGGCTGTCTACCTTACAAATGGCTGAAGAAAACTGTTTTGTTTCAGTGCTAATATTTAAGAATGGTATTGGAAGACTTGATACTGAAGGTATATTTGTGTAAGAAACACCTTGTTTTGCTTTGACGGTTTTGTTTTCTCTTTTTTATACTAGGGATTTGAACTCAAGGCCTCAAGCATGCTAGGCAAGAACTCTAACACAGAGCTACATTTTGGTTTAGAATGGATATTGATGGAAAGTTAGAAGAGAGGAGTCAAGATCTCAAGCATTCTCTAAATGAGGGGTTTTTTTTAAAAGATTTAATTTATTTTTTAAGTGTGTGTGTGAGAGAGAGACAGAGACAGACAGACAGACAAACAAACAGACAGAGACAAAGACAAAGACAGAGAGAGAGTCTGTGCTGGTTCCAGAGGAAGCCAGAAGGTGTGGGTCTCTCCTAGAACTGGAGTTACAGACATTTGTGAGCTGCCTGACATGGGTGGGTTCTGGGAATCAAATCTGGATCCTCAGCAGCAGGAACTCTTAACCCCTAAGCCGCCCCTCCAGACCCTACACAGTGGAGTTTTAATAGTCTACTTTCTTGCCATTGACCACAAACAACTGGAAAATTGAGGCTCAAAGCATGATCCTTCATTCTAGGGGGTCAATAACTGATGTGGGATGTTCTTCTGTGTATGTGTTGCTTTTATTGGTCAATGAATAAAACTGTTTGGGCCAATGGCTTAGCAGAGTAAAGCCAGGTGGAAAATCAGAACAGAGAGAGAGAGAGAGAGAGAGAGTAGGCAGAGGCAGTGAGATGCCATGTAGCTGATGAAAGAAGTCAGATACCGGAACCTTACCGGTAGGTCACAGCATCATGGTGATACATGGATTAATAGAATAGTAGAAATAGGTTAATATAAGATGTAAGAGTTAGCCAATAAGAAGCCTGAGCTAATAAGCCAAACAGTGTTGTAATTAATATAGTTTTGTATGATTATTCAGGTCTGGGCAGCCAGAAATGAATGAGCAGTCTTCATTTACAAATAACTCCATCACCCTACCTGGCTCTTACGCTGTCACCGGAGGTGAATGGGCAGAATCTCGAGGTGGGTGTTGCTCCCTCTGAACAGTGTAGGAAGCCAATAAGGCCAGGGTGTCTCCCATCAGGAGCAACAAACTCATAAACACACTGAGGAATGAGGAGGCTGGGATGGACCTAAAACCAGTCGTTGAAGGTGGGACCTAGAAATTAACTTTGTATTGCAGATCACAGTGGAGCGTGGGAATTTTGGGTCAGAACTAGCTCCGTGATTTCAACATATGTCATTTATAGCTGAGGATTAGCCTGGACCTGCTGTATTTGTCTTCAACAATTTGGGAGCCTGGGTTCTACTTAGAAGTTCTACCTCTAAAGCAATCCCAAGCTCTAAGGAGCATATAGATGAAGACGGTCTAAATAGTTCCTTGAGAAAGTCTGCATTGTTTAAAAGCAGTCTGGGTGCTGGAGAGATGGCTCAGCAATTAAGAGCAGAGGACCTGGGTTTATTTCCACATCACAGATCACACCTGTCTATAACACCAGTTCCAGGGTTTCTGACACCCTCCCACAGATATAAATGTAGGCAAAACACCAATGCACATAAAATAAAAAATAAGTTATATTTAAAAATAACAATCTGGAATACAACATCCTGCATGATTAAAGAAACGATCTTTGGGAGGTCAGATAACTGGGTGTTCAAGACTGGTGGCTGTGATACACTGTGTGTTTGTGTGTGTGTATGTTTATGTGCAAATGCACATATATGTATGTGTGTTTGTATCTGTTCTTGTGAGTGATGCATGTATGTGTATGGGTGTGTATACATATATGGAGGCCAGAAGTTAACATAAGGTATCTTCCTTGGTCATTCTCCACCTTATTTTTTGAGGTAGGATCTCTCACTGAACTTGGAGGTCATCTATTCAGCTACACGGGCTGGACAGTGAGCTCCAGGGATCATCGTATGTCTAACCACCAACCACACACTTTTTCATGGATACTAGGGGGCTGAAGTCTCAGGTCCTCATGCGTGTGCAGTAGGCACTTTATGGACTGTATCACCTCCCAGCCCATGAATTTGTTATAAAAAAAAACAAAAACAACTCATACAATATCTAAGGCAATGTGGCTTTGCACATCATCTGTCCCAAATCAAATGAGACTCACAAAGCCAGTGGTTTTGACCTCATGGATAAGAGCCACCTGTAGATGCATAAACAGAGGCCCAGCGAGGACAGAAGGTCACACTAAGAAGAACCTGGATCTGATACAGAAGCAATGAGCACACAGGTCTGGGGAACTTCTCCAGCCCTGTGTAGACATTTGCTTCCTCCGGCACTGAGCTATGGGTCTCTGTTTGGAACAGATGCGCACCAGAGCAGTTCATTTCTTCTCTCCTCTAACCAATCTGGTTTGAGCTTAACAGTATCAGTCAGACTTGTCTGGAAAGGGGACACTGGGTAACACAAAGAAACAGTCAGACAGCCATCAAAGTATTCGAAGAAAATGGCCCAAAATGTCAACATCCAGGACAGGCTGAATGGTGACACGATGGCCAATTGTTTTCTTCTTCATATACTTCTCCCAAACTTTCTCAACTTAAAAGACACAAGACAATACATTGATGTGGGATTACCCTCTGTATGTTATGACTACCATCGGTAAATAAAGAAACTGTCTTGGGCCTGCACAGAGAATAATAGAGGTAGAGCAGAATAGAGGTAGGTGGGGAAAACTAAACTGAATTCTGGGAGAAGAAAGGCAGTGTCAGAGAAAAGCCATGGAGCTGCCGCTGGAGAAAGACACGTCGGAACCTTGCTGGTAAGCCATGAGCCTCATGGTAAAATATAAAATAATAGAGATGGGTTAATTCTAGATGAAAGAGCTAGCTAGCAATATGCTTAAGTAATTGGCCAAAAAGTGATTTAATTAATACAGTTTTTGTGTGATACTTCGGGAGTCTGGGCAGTAAGGAAATGAACAAGCGGCCTCCCTACTACAATACATTAAATACAAATAAATTTCAGTGATTCACATAGACTGTACTTTGTCTATTGTAGTTGACTTCCCAACATTCATTTTAACCCAAATCAATGATGTGAACCTTCCAAGTCTGCCTACGCTCCCTGTAAGTGATTGGTGTAGGAGGGGTATGTAATAAACCCTGGTCAAGAAGCCATGTAAGGCGAAGTCTAATGGGAGCAGGGCAACTTCAAAAAATTTCAAAATGTGGGAAATTTTTATATATATTTATATGTACATATATGTGAGACATAAAAATAATTTCACATATATGTATATATGTATATATATGTGTACACACATATATGAGACAATATTGAGGCTAAAGAAAGAAAACATACAAAGAAATACAAAAAACTAGATCCAGAGCCCAGTCATGCCCTGCCCAGAACCCCCCACCTCTACACTTCATCTCCAGAGAAGATGCATTTCTTTCTGAGTTAGCAGTTCTCTTTTGAGTAGCCAGTAACACCCACACTTATACAGCTGCCCAAACACATACATTATATGTGTCTGGTATCTTACGCAAAACCACCCAAGAGCCTCCAGACCACACCCAGCAGGAGCCCTGGCTCTCATGACCTGTAAGTAACAGCCACCCAAGAGAAGCTTGTTGAAGAATTATACCCATCCCTTTAGCATCACCACAAAGAAACAGAGAAACATTTCCAATCCAAATAAGACTTTCAAAATGCCTACCTAACATTCCCATCCACGCTTCCGACCCCGCCCTCCTAGCTGCTTCAAAGGACAGAAAAACAAAGCATCCCGGAGTAGCTCACATCTTTGATGTAGTTCATCTCTTCTTTCAGCTGATTGGTGGACCAGCCATACACGACCATTTCCTTCTGTTGGTTGGGATCCGATCTGCGCACCACACCGTAGACAACGCCCTGAGGAAGCTTCCTCGTAGGTTCCCCATGGCTTGGTTCTGGAGGCTAGGAAAAGGCAGGAAATGAGAAAAAGAATGTAAGTCTCACAAACACAGCACTAATAATGGGTGCGTGAACAGCAGAAGCAAGAGGGTAGAAGGCCAGCTTGGCATCTCCTGGTCATACTGGACCTGGCATAAACTGGGGCTGCTTGCCCCCTGGGGAAAACATCGATTGCCCACTTCTATCGATAGAAGTCCTGGTCCACCATCCTCATTAGGAAGAACCTTCATAAACCATTTTTTCCAACGGGACATCCATTTCTAATTCTCACAAAGATGCCAGAGGAAGTTTGTCATGAAACCCTACACTGAGGTGACACTGTTTCTGTCCTGTCTTATGCCAGTTCCTCTGATGGCTTTAACTGCCTCACTAACCTCATGGCCTGAAATGTGGGAAGTTGAGATTGAATGTCATCTAGTAGCGAAACTGTCCTATGACGGCAGAGCTGACCATGCAGCCAAGCTCTGAGGGAAAGAGGTGGGGTTGACACATGATCTGTTGTGTCCATTTATGAAATATTTCTAGAAAGCCAAGCAGGGGTGGTGTGACTCCAGCCCCAAAGAATCTCCACACTCTGCTTAGCTGGCCTTTAATCCAGCAGTTAAATCCTGAATCATCAGTAAGCTGCAACTCAAAAGGACCATGTCCAAATCTAACACAGTAGGATGAATGAAGGCTTCAGGAAGCAGGAAAAGGAAAAAAAAAAGAGTGGTTTTTTGATCACCAAGAAAATTCCTTCAAATGTGTAATGTTTATAGGCAGTCACCAACACAGAGTTCTTTCCTGTCTTCTTCATAGCTGAGGGCGTTGAAGTTCAAAAGGGCTAAACTGGTGTGTGACCACACATTCACACCGGGGGTAATCCTGTTGGTGCTAAGATAGTTCCTCGTACTGAGGGTCTGTTAGATGTAGGGAGACGGGGTACGGACCTCCTCAAACATGAAAGGGACAAAGACAAGGACAAGAAAGAAAAAACGGGGAGAGAGACAGAGTTAGAAACAGAGAATAGGGACAAGGGTTGGTGAAACGGTTCGACCAATAGTTTTGTCACCAAGCCCAATAACCTGAGTTTGATCCTTAGGGTCTACATGGTGGAAGGAAAGAACTAACTCCTATAAGTTTTCTGACCTCCACATGGGCACTGTGGTTCACCAGCTGGCATATAGGTGCTGTGCGCATGCACACACACACAGACACACACACACACACACACACACACACTTTGGAGCCTGTCCTGGAACTAGCTCTTGTAGACCAGGCTGGCCTTGAACTCAAAGAGATCCTCCTGCCTCTGCCTCCGGAGTGCTGGGATTAAAGGCGTGCGCCATCACCACCCAGCAAAAGAAGTAACTTTTAAAATAGAAAGAAAACAAGACCCAGGCTGAGACGTCATAGACAAGCGGCTTCTGCAGAGCTCTCCCTGGAGCTGACCCAGTATCCAGTTTACACCACACAACTACACCATCAGTCAACTCCCTCCACCACCGATCTCTCTCTCTCTCTCTCTCTCTCTCTCTCTCTCTCTCTCTCTCTCTCTCTCTCTCTCT
>NC_022012.1:67934072-67936782 GCF_000317375.1 Microtus ochrogaster | reverse complement strand
TGTGAGTAAAAAATTTCTATGTCAAGTGGTGGTGACATACACCTTTAATGCCAGTACTCAGGAGACAGAGGGAGGCAGATCTCTGTGAGTTCGGGGTCAACCTAGTCTACAGAGCAAGTTCTAGGGCAGTCAGGGCTACACAGAGAAATCCTGTCTCAAAAAGCAAAAACAAACAAACAAAAAGAAAATTTCTAAAAAGATACAATCCCAACGTTTGGTGACAATCTCCTCAGTGGGAACAGAATGTCATCTTTCCTTCAGCGTCCTTTAGACCCATGACCTTTTGTTGTTGTTGAATCATTTTTATGTAAACTATTTTTTTAAAAAAAGATAATTTATTTTGGGGGTGGATATGAAGTCCCTCCCCTAGCTGGAGCTATTGGCATCTGATAACTACTGAGAGGGCCCGTTTTCTTTAAGGGTGTGACAGCTGGAAGGTCGGCCACACTCCAGGGGACAGCCCCACACCCAAAAATATCTGAGCAGCACAAGCTGGACTAGATTGTTTTTAAATAAAGGAGGACATGAAGTTGGGGAGATAGTGAAATGGGGGTGGGTAAGGGAGGAGTTGGGGGAGGGGTGAATATGAATACAAACATATAGCATGAAAGTCTCAAAAAAGTTAATAAAATATTAGTTTTAAGAGACGTATTTGTAGTTATCTGTATATGTGTGTGTCTGTGTAGGGGTACACAAACAGGTAAGCACAGGTATGCACAGAACCTAAAAAAGGGTGCCAGATGCCCTGAAGCTAGAATTGCAGGCAGTTGTGAACCACCCAATATGGATGTTGGAAACTAAACTCAGGTCCTCTGCAAAAGCAGAACACCTTCTTAATCATTAAGCCATCGCCCCCAGCCCTCCTTTATTTCAATTTTCAAAGAAAACAAAAAGTAAAAATTATTAGAATGTCGTCTAAATAAAAGACCTCCAAAAAAGGGCCTGGTCACAGGGCTCTACTGAGAAGCAGGGCTGGGGGCATGATGTTCCTTAGGGGATAACACTGGACCAGGTAGGGAAAGGCTGCATATGAAGAATGAAAAGGAGGATAATGTTTACCGCACAGTGATTTTTATGATACTAAAAAAAACTCTTATTTCCTTCAGCCATCACATCCCTACTGTGTAAATGTTACTGGTTCATCCAGGGTGAGCACTGAGGTTCCTGCCTCTGTCTTTCGGCATCAAAGAGTTTAAAGGGGCAGGGAAGCCAGGAGCCGAGCCCTCAAGGGCCAGAACCATTTGGAAGAGGAAGGCCAGATTTGGGGGCTCCTCTCCACTTCCCCATCCTCACCTACCCCATTCTACCAACTCCTTTTGCCTCATGCTGCTCGCAGGGCTCTTCCCTCTGCCACACTGCTAGACAGACATGTCTCTTCCTCCAGAGTGACTTCCTTAACCCTCCAGAAGTTAAGCTCCTCATGCCCATTCTCCCCATGACCACAGCCATGCCTAGGTGACTCTGGATGTCCTTGGGTTCAGAGGCCTGCTCCCCAGGCAGCCACGGATCTAGGCCTCATGTGTCTTCTTTCCCACACTAACTGCAGCAGCCAACAGTGACGGACACATTGTGACTCTCAGCAAATATTTGCTGATTGAATAGGAGCTTTAAAAGCCAGAAGGGCCTCTGGGGAATCACCTCGAACATGCAAATAGAGTCCAGCTGATGGGAGCAACCTTGGTCCCTCTTAGAGCAAAGGACAGACAGCAGTCCAGAGCCTCAGCCACAACATGAAACAACAACCCTGAGAAGTCCCAACAATACCGTGTTTGGAAAATACCAACATGCTTGCGGTCAAATGCTAGAGAACACACAAGGACCTAAGAGCTAACATGTTTGCAAATGTTTAAAGGCCATTTCTTTTCTCCTCCTAAAATAGCCCTAAAACGAATATTACTTTTAAGCATGATGAAAATTATTGTGCTAATACTAAAAAGTAATGTTTACCTTTGAGAGAAGCATGCTAAAATATTTATGAAAGATTTATTTATTTATGCAGGTGAAGGAAGTGGACAGGATGTAGACGAGGCAGGACTGGTCATGGGTGGAGGGCTACTAAGGCTGAGTCCAAGGCTAGCAGCTTCTTCCACATCTCAGCTTCCTCTGGTATAAGTTTCAATTGCTCCATAGTTAAAAGATCTTTTTAAAGCTTTAGAATGATGCTTTATAACTTTTTTTAAAAAAAAAAAAGTTTTAAATTACATACAGAGGCTGGTAAGATGGTTCAGCTGGGAAAGGTGCGTGCTACCTCGCCTGAAACCCCAAGTTCTATCCCTGGAATCCCCATGGCAGAAGGAAATAACTGACTCCTGCAACTTGTCCTCTGACCTCTGCACGTGCATCATCTCACACAGAGGGAGAAAGACAGACAGACAAAGACAAACAGAATAAAATAGATATAGAAAACAAAAACATGTCTAAAATATTTTAAGGGCTGGAGAGATGGCTTGGTGGTTAAGAGCATGTGATGCTCTTTCAGAGGACCCTAGTTTGGTTACCAGCATCCATCCTTGTTGGGCAGTTCACAACCACCTGTAACTCCAGCTCCAGGAAATCTGATGCCCTCTTCTGATTCCAAAAGAACCTGCATCCACATGAACACACACACCTTAAAAATAACAAATCTTGTTGCGGGAGGTCCTTCCGCTCCTCCAGCCTATAGCCGCTGAGATACCCGCCCATTGGGGCGTGGTCTCTCTCCCTTTAAAAA
>NC_022012.1:67932672-67933972 GCF_000317375.1 Microtus ochrogaster | reverse complement strand
TCTCTCTCTCTCTCTCTCTCTCTCTCTCTCTCTCTCTCTCTCTCTCTCTCTCTCTCTCTTTGTTTTTGAGACAGGGTCTCACTACATAGTCTTAGCTGGACTGGAACTCACTCTCTCTGTAGACCAGGTGAACTCACAGAGAACCACCCGATCCTGCCTCTATAGTGCTGGGATTAAAGGTGTACGCCACCACACTGGACTCTGTACCAACTTTTCCAATTACCTTTTTGTAGACTTTACCAGGTTTTCAGAAAATTTTTTTTTGAAATACAAAACTTTAATTTGCATTTTAAATTACTTATTGTCACAAAATAATGACTACTGAAAACACTCAAAGTTTGTAAAATAAAAAATAAAAACCAGTAAGATTTATGACAAATTGTTAATTCCTTTTGAAGAGCGAACAGTGAAACACATTAGAGATGTTGGAGAATAAAAGGGAGGCTTCCTTTTTCTTGGTTCTCTGCATTATTTGTGAGCACTTTTACCACAAGGGCTTTTAAAGAAGGGAACACATCCAATGCCTTCTACTATTCGGTACAAACTGGGACACGATGTAGCATGAGGATCTGGGACACTGGCGTTCGGCTTCTGGCAACAGCTTGGATATGTGATGTGCCCTAGGCACCAGATCTCATGGGTGCTGCTGCTACCCTTGAAATTGGTTGTCATTCAGTGACTAAGGCTGCTAAATGGCTCATGGTGGAGCGACATGCTGACATTCAGATACCCCCAGTTTGCGAGGAGAAGGAAAAGCTCCAATGAAACTCCCCACAGACCAGGAAACACAAGCTGTTCTTCCAGCCCTGGACCCCACCCAGTTCCTGAAAAACAGGTTGTTGACGACACTGGGCTCTGATGAGACACAGAGTGCAGCAAGGTGCCCAGAGGACTGGTGGCCAGACAGAGGAGCTCACCACCTGGGAGATGAGGACAATGCCAGGACAGGGTCAGGCCTACTATCCCAGCACTGAGAAGTCTGAGGCAGGGGGATTGTCCTGAGTTTGAGACTAATTGGGATTGCACAGTGAGTTCAGGTCTATTTGGGCTGCACAGTGAACGACTATCTCAACAAAGAGCAGGATCTGTGTGCATTGAAAGATGCCTAAGATACACTGAGTGAAAAAGAGAAAATTTTACATTCCTGTTTTTTATTTTAAGATTGTGAGTAAAGCCGGGCGATGGTAGCGCACGCCTTTAATCCCAGTACTCGGGAGGCAGAGGCAGGCGGATCTCTGTGAGTTCGAGACCAGCCTGGTCTACAGAGCTAGTTCCAGGACAGGCTCCAAAGCCACAGAGA
>NC_022012.1:67887324-67929972 GCF_000317375.1 Microtus ochrogaster | reverse complement strand
ACTTCCTGCTCGGCTGGCGACTAGACTCCCTTCGTGGTTGTACAGAGGGCTGACGGTGATCTGTAAGTTTTTTCCCCTTTAAATAAATACTACCCTATTAATTATAATTCCAAACTGCTGTGGCATTGTTTGTGACTTAAGCCTACAAAATCTTTAAAAAAAAATATGTATATGTCGGACCTATTGTGAATATGCTAGGTCTGAAACAACACCAGGCAAAAGCGCCTTGAAAACTAAAGCCCTTTAAGTGTTAGGATGAAAAGAAAGTTCCTGCCATAGAAAGGAGCAGAGACAATTCACCAAATTGGCTTTCCATAAACCCCACATAAAATGCACCAGGATTAAGAGCAGGTGCACACAGTAACACACAAAGAAACTGCGATCGGTGATTTCCCATGAGCACTCACATCTCAGAATTTACCTCGGGCACTAGCTGCACCTGTTTTCCCTGGGCTGGAAAAGGAAGAGGAGCCACAGACAGTAACCCACTCTAAAATTCTACATGATGCCCCCAGGAACTCAGTGGCCATTTGATTAGTGAGGCTAGTGATGAGGGTCTACGCTTTTCACATCTTAAACATGTGATCCACAGCACAATAAACTCCACGAAGGCAGGGAGTGTATCTATTACTCTCATGGCTGTAACTCCACACCCAAAATAGACACTCAATAAATACGGGAGGAGTGAATGCGTGTTCATGTGTGTGTTCCATGTTGGTAGGTGCGCATGTGGGTGCATGCCAGTATGCATATGAAAGTATATATGTGTATGTGCACATGTAGAGGTCACAGGTTGACCTCAGGTGTCAACCTCAGCAATACCGTAGTTCACCTCTTTTGAGACACTGTTTTGGCATTGTGTTGTATGAGTGTATAGAGTTCCACCGCTGAAAAAGTTTTGGAGAAAGGTGAACTCTGTGTTCTAGAAGAGGAACCGGGGTCCCCTTGTGAGGGCTTGAGACGGGAGCACTGCAGAGGTTGGTGAAGGCCCAGGAGCAGAACCTCAGGCCTCTTCTTGAGAGGCAGAGACAGGCCCTGCGCACTGTCATAGAGGCAGCCCAGCCCCAGCTGCAGCCATGAATCATGGCCGCACACCCGCTCACTTGGCAACAGTCAGGATGTTGTATAAACAGGTTCTCCAAGGACAAGAACCAGCAGGCTTGTTCATCTAAGCTTTTGAAGGAAAGGGGCTATAAAATCTGCCGGTGGGGGTTTCCTCCTCTGACACACTGCTGGCTCCGGGAGTCCTGGACTCTGTACCCGTATGCACACAGCCAGTCTCGCTCACTTAGCTTCTCCGAGTCTCAAAACAAAGTAATTAAAGGTCACTGAAGGACACATAATGTCCTTCCTGCTGTGCGTTAGTAGCTTCTCATAGCAGAGTCTCTTCTAGCTGCTCTATTAATATATGCACATAATGAAGATTTTGCTCATGATGAAGATCACAGAGCCAGCGCCAACCAGATCCAAGACTATGCAGCCACATTCTGGTTCAGTGTGATGCATCTGTCATAGCTAATATTGGTCTCCTCTCTCTCACAAACACTCTCTCCCCCCTTCTTCCCCTCTCTCTCCTTTCTTTCCCTCTCCTTTTCTATCCGTGTGTGTGTGTGTGTGTGTGTGTGTGTGTGTGTGTGCTCACAGGATTACAGGGCATACAGATTTGGGCAAGAAAATGGATACAGAACTTCAGAGAGTTACCGAGTTTTTTGAAAATGAAAGGATAACAGTATCTAATTTCAAAATGATCTATACATTTTATTCCTAAAGTTTAACCCTCTTTATAGACATCCCACATTTCCAATTCTTCTCCATGAAATCTGTGATGATAAGAAATCATTGCTCCTTCTTCCATTATTATGTTTAATAAAAGAATTAAAAAGCCAGGGGCAGTGGCAGACACCTGTAATCCCAGTCCTTGGAAGGTAGAGGCAAGAGGATCAGTAGTTCAAAGACAGCCTCAGCTACATGAGACAAACATGCAAACAAACAAAAAGTAAAAAGAAAACAAAAAGCTAATTTATCTGAGTTGCTCAAACGATTTAAAGAACTTTCTATGATGATCCGTGTCACTCCCCAATAAAAAATATGCTAGAGTCTTAACTGCTAGTCACTTAAAATCTGACCTTACTTAGAGACAGGATCAACTTAAAATACTGTTGTTAAGACTGGGATCTACGCCATGGTCACCAGCATCCTTACAGAAAAAGGGTATTTGGACAGACGTGAACACAGGGGCTGCTCCATCTGTGGACAGCAATTACATAGCCACAAGACAAGGACTAACAAGAGCCTCTGTACCTCCAGAGAGAATGTGGCCCTGCATCCATTCCAGGCTTCTAGTCCTCAGAACTATGCAATAATAAAATTCTATTTTTCAGCCCATGTAGTCTACAGTGTTGTTATGGCAACTTATGAAACTGATCATCACAGTCACTAAACACCTACTGTGTGCAGAGAGCAAGGCCCTGTAGAGACAGAATAGAGTCTATGCCTTTGGTTCTGTGTGTTTCTATGCTAACTCAACGTCATCTTCACATTCAAATGTTTACAGAAACGTGTATCCGTTCTTATGGACATTTCTTTGCTAAGAACACTACAGGTAAAGCAATAAAGCCAGTCTGGAACCTGGAGCTTGAAGGAGGGGCGATCATGGATGCACAGGATAGACAGACAGCGTCTCAATGGAAAAGCAAGCCATTGTTGAGCCTGGAGGGGCAGGTTGTTTACTCTTTTTAGAATGTTTATTTTATTTTTAATTATGCACATGTCTGTGTGTAGGTATGAGCATGAATGTACAAAAAATGCCAGAAGTGTTGGGCATCCACAGCTGTAATTGCAGGCAGTTATAAGCTGTCCATCTCAGGTGTTGGGAACTGAACTCGGATCCTCTGCAAGAAAGGTTTGTGTTCTTAACCACTGACCACCTCTCCAGCCGTGGCACATTTACTTTACAGTAAGGCTGGGACTGAATATCTCAGTAGCTATTTGAGGAAGAAGGTTCTAGGGAAAAACTGATATCAGAGTCTAAAAGTGAATGAATTGTTCTCTGGAGAAAATGAGGGGGTAGAGACAGAGGGAATCTGCTTAAGATAGGAACAGTTCAACCCCAGGGAAGGATGGGGCTCTCTCCCAACCCCTCTCCTCCTCCACTAACCATTCTATTTATTCCCTATAATATTCTTATGTCTATTCCCTATAATATCCCCAGATCCAGGCCCAAGACTGACCCTACCAGGTTCCCTGGAAGTGCATGAGCCAGACTGGCTCTGGAGGAAATACACTCAGTAAATGAGCCTAAGAACAAAAACCCATTCTCACCAGGAATCACGGTATAGGAATGTCATGTGCATAGGTCACAGTCAGAATGTCTCCTAAATGTGTGTGCCCATGTTCCATTCAAGGTTCCAATGTTGCCTAAAACTTTTTAAATGTGGAAATAGTAATAACAGTAATAGTAGCAACACACCAATCAACTCTCATCACTCTGGTGGGCAGAAAAAAAAAATCACAAGCCAGCATGGCTTTCATCGGGAGAGGATGCACAAACCACAGCTGGTTATGCCATCTCCAAACCAGGCAAGAGTGAGTTCTCTACAGTTGGGTCTTTGCAGACCGGGAAGGTGGAGGCAGGTAGGTCTTTGCAAAGAGGGAACGTGGGGGTCAGAGGACTCTGAAGAGAGAAATGTGGACCAGGTAATGGTAGAGTGATGCTCAGATCTATGAGAAGAGTAGAATGACATCAGCAAGGATACAGAAGGAAAAGACCAAGAGGAAGAAGAAAGACAAGACAGTGCTTCATGGATGGGAATGATTGATTCCACGACAGCTAAAGAGAGAGATGCTGAGGCCAAGGCTAAGGTCATCGGGTTTGACCTTCAAAAGACAAAGGTGGTATTAAGTCACTCCATTTTATAGGCCAGACATAGTCGGGGTGGAGGGGAGGGCGGGGAGGCACCTTTCCCATACTAGTTTACTTTTTAAATGTGCATATATGGGGGATGGAGGGGCATGTGCCTATGTATACAAAGGCCAGAGAATGACCTCATGTGTCACCCTCAAGAACATTGTCTACTACCTTTGAGAAGTTTCCTCATGGACCTGGAGCTCACCAACTAGGCTGGACTGGCTGGCCACCAAGCTCCAGGGACTCAATGTCTCTGTCTCCCCAGGGCTGTGATTGCAAGTGCCCATCTCCATGCAGAGCACTTTTCATTGAGTGCTGAGGTTTAAGCTCAGGTCCTCATGTGTGCGATACAAGAACTTTACAGCCTGAACTTTCTCCCCAGCTCTGCTCAGCTCATTTGCTCTTTGTGACTGGACATCACCACACCTGCTTACAGAAGAAACTAGTGTGTGTTTTCCAGACCTGGTGGCCAGGAGAAAAACTCTCAAGAGAAAGACTGAGTCTCAGGCAGGTGAGCATCTGCTTTAGAGTTAGGAAAACTCCACAATACACCCCATGATTCCATGTCTCTGGCACAGTGCTGACTACTGAACTTGCCTTGAGCATCCTCCCAACACATCTCCATGAAACAGGAAAAAATATGCCCTCTTCAAGCCTTCTGAGCTGTGAAGCATTCCTCTCTGTGATGAACAGAGAACAGCTAGAAGAATAGCCAGCAGGCAGCGGGTTTATGTAGAGTTATGCCCCCTGGCAGCATCTGCTATGGCAGTCAGTGACTAAGGCCCAGCTGCCCACAGCCAGCTGCAGCTCTAATGCCCTGGAAATCCTCGGTGAAGTTTCACTTGATTAGAAGTCAATCAGGCCATTTGACATCTTCAGACTTCCATGTCCCATCTAGCTGCAATCCCTGGTTTAGGAAATCAGGGATTCCCCTTCAAAGGAACCAAAGTCATTAAGCCTGGGAAGATCACCCAGAATGTTGGGTACCTTGCAATTTTGTGGCTTCCAGGTAGGAGCAGACACACTGCAACCACATCAGAAGAAGTGGCTCCTCCAGGGAACCCTTGTTGGTATGTGAACCCTGTTCCCAGTGAGTCAAGTCCAGGAATCCAGCCAGGACATGGTGTCAAAGTCACTGTCTACCCAGTGAGCACTAGGATATCTGAGTGCTGCCACCACCCAAGTCCTGGGGAACTAGCCAGCCTCACCCTCCCCTCTACTCCAGTTCTCCTGCAGTGAGTCACCAGATTGTTACAGATGAACACTTCATATCTCACACCCGGTGCCCCAGTGGGCCAGAGGCATCAGGGTGCACAGCTCCCGAGTTCCTCAGAACCTGACTGTTCCTAAGTACCTGCAGTGGGCTATCTCTGAGGGCATAAGGAGAAAGGTGACCCTGCTTTGCTATAAATATATGAAGGCTCAGTGTGTATGTGTGTGTGCATGTGTATGTGTGTGTGTGTTAATTTGAAGAAGAAATTAAGAAAGTCGCAAATCATATTCTTGGAAAGGTTAATGTTGAGGTTTTTGAACCATTTCATCTTCTTAACTTTCTCCTTATAAGTCCCATTTGTCAAGTGAGCCAGTCATTGCTCCTAACAGTAAGATTTGTGAAGGCTGGGACTCTTCTAATCCTTTCAGTGATGTCACAGAAGAGTAGCCACTTGGCCTGGGGGAATCTGAGTAAGTATCTCCCAGAAAAAAAAAAGAAAAGAAAAAAAAAGGCAAATAAATCCAAAAGCCTGTACTTAGCCTCAGGGTGGATGACAGATCTTAGTTTGGGGACTAGACTTAGATTTTTCACTCTGATTACTAAGGCGGTTGGAAATGACACCACTGAAGGAGTGATGTGCCCTTTCCCGGTCCAACAACTTCTATCACTTTTATGTGACTTAATTTGGAAGCAGGATCATTCCTTTGTATGTCTTCCACCTTTATTGATAAAATCTTCCAGCAAGGGCCCTGTCTCCTCAAGTCTAGAGCTGTTCTGTGGCTTCTCAATGGTGTAGGACCTGGCTTCTTTTTGTCATTTATCACTTCCTTTAACTTTTGAAATATTTATTTATTTATTGTATTGTGGGTTTGCACACATTCTAGCTTACATGTGGAAGGAAAAGGACAGCTTGGAAGAATCAGATGTCTCTTTCTACCATGTATGACCGAGCGATCAAACTCAGGGTGTCAGGCTTAGTGACAGATGTCTTTCTTTACCAGCTGAACCATCTCACCAATCCCCACCCCCACGAGCCTCTTGGAAAAAAGAGCTCTCTGCTGACTGCTCTGAGTATAAATGTCGTTTTCATCTAATTGTAATCATTATGGAGCTGCAACTATCATGGTGAAATACAGAGTGGATATATTCTGCCGTGGCCTTTTTCTCCCCAAATAGATCGTTTCCCATTGAATGAGTATCTGTCATAAAAATATTCCTTTGAGTTCTAGTGCAAGTTATAGCAATCTGCACACGCTCTCAGAGAAAATGACGCCATCAATGTCTTTAGCAACTTGCATAAAGCTATTTTCATTTTAACTATTGATACTTTTCCCCTCCATAAATAAAAGTAATACCTGATGCTTACTAATTTGGAAAGCACTCTTCAAGACAAGATGGGCAGGCATACAACTTGAGTACAAACTCCACAGCTAAGCATTCAAACTCTTTCCAGGGGAGCGTTTGGTTCTTCTATGAGAACAACTGCTCCGGGGCACCTTCCCTGATTGTAGCTTCCAGAAACATCTCATTCCCTCTGACTCTACCACATACATGGACACAGCCACCATGGCCCTGGTCCCATCACCCACTCTGGACCGGCCTTCTTCCTCAAACTATCCCAGATGCCATCAGCTATAAAAGGGACAGAGAGAGTGAGGACAAAAAGGGAAGAAGGGGATACTCCCCAACAAGTGGGCCCCATTCAATCCTGGTAATCACAAGCGTCTAGTAGCTAAAGCCTCACTGCCCTGTTCCTACACTGTTATGAGCTTCAGCTAACACCAATTATCAACTTGACAGGATCTAGAACTGCCTAGGATATCAAGTACTGGGTATTTCTGTGAGGGAGTCTCTAGATTGGATAAACTGAGGTAGGGATTCCCATCCTGACTGTGTGGGCACTGTCCCATGGGCTAAATTAAAAGGGAGGAGCAAACTAAGGGCCACTTCCATCTCTCCCTGCTTCCTGACTGCAGATGCACTGTGAGTGACCAGATGCCTCAGGTCTCTGCCACCATGGCCTCCACACCGTGATGTACCCTTGAACCCTTAGCCCAGTGCAAACGCTTCCTTCCTCAAGCTGTATCTGTCACAGTTCGCCACAGCAATGAAAGAAACACAATGAATACAGCTACCAAGCGTTTCCTTTGCTGAGTGTTCATAGCCTTGGGGAAGCCGAAAGAACCTCTTCAATCACATTTCATACGCAGAAAAATGAAATCCATTCACTCACTATTATAGGGCTCATATTCTAAACTCAGCAAGTATATCGACATGTTTGTTACAAGGTTTTCGGCCCAGGATCTAACCAAGGTCCGCTCTGTCTAATTTCCCAACAACAAAAGCTCATCTTGTTTTTAATACCATCAAATTCATGGAGAGGGAGTCAGGCCAATCATTCTATAGAAGGGCCTACATTTTGGAGCCTTCTGTTTCCTTATTATTAATTCAGTTACACAATTCAGCTTGGAGATTACACAGGTCTTGCGTGTACTTCTTAACCACATCACTTTGGAAGTCCTCTGAGGGTTGTCATCTGCTGGTAGTGCTGGGTTGGGTCCCCGGTTGAAATTTTACTCAACTGTAAGGTCCACGGCTCCTTTACAGGCCACACTTTACATGTGACTCTCCTACTCGGTGACAATGTGCAACTAACTAGTTTCTTAGCCACTGATGAGCCTATCTGGAAATTCTAAAACAGATTTTCTAAATTAGTGTTCTAGAACAAGCTCCCCTTCCCTTCCCTCTATGCCTCTCGGGTTATCACTAGTGTTGGAAGTTTTGTTATTAGTCAATATATCATAATCCATGGTAGGCTGAGTGTCCTTTATCTCAAAATGCTTAGGACCAGAAGAGCCACAGATGTTGGAGTTGTTTACACTTGGTTGAGGATATTTGTACAGATGTTACCAGTTAGGCATGTCTATCCACCAAAATTCAAAATCCAAAATGTTCCAAAATCCAACTCATTATGAGGCTCATTGTTGGGGCTATTTAGCTGGCACACACCTTTAATCCTAGCACTTGGGAGGCTGAAGCAGATGGATCTCTGTGAGTTTGTAGCCAGCCTGGTCTACAGAGTAAGTCTGAGGATAGTCAGGGTTGTTATACAGAGAAACCCAGTCTCAAAGAAAAAGAAAAACAGGGGAAAATAGGGCTATTTAATTTGTACTGATCTTAATCTTTTTGGTGTTGAACACCAAACAATTTAACCAGAAAGAGTTGTCAGGGTTGGAGAGAAGGCTCAGGGGTTAAAAGCAACTTTTGCTCTTCCAGATGACCAGGTTAGATTCCCAACACCTACATGGCAACTCACAACCACCTGAAACTCTAGTTCCAGGGATCTAATGCCTTCTTCTGGCCTCCATGGATATTAAATGCAAGTAGTACACAGATGCACATATAGGCAAAACACACAAGATAAAAATAAACAAATCTTTAATAAAAAAAATAAAATAAAACCATCTCCTAGGGCCTTGGCCAGTACCTCACTGGTGCTGCCTGATTTCCAGAACCAGGTCTACCTTGACCTTCTCCTGTCCCCACTCTACCTGCTGGAACCAACATTCTTCCCAGTGCTGTTAGTGAGACACTTCCTCTCCTTTGAAGCAGGTTAAAGTTTACATTCTCTCATGGCTTTCTGGCCATAACTTCACCTTCCCCTACTTCCTCTGCCTCTCTGCCCTTTGCATCATCACTGATAACTTGTTGACTTTGGTAGAAAGTGAGAAGAGGGGGCTGCGAAGATGTCTCAGTTAGCAAAGGGCTTGCTGTGCAATCTTGAGGACCTCAGATCAGCAGCCACATTAAAAGAGAGGCAAATCCCCAGAGCTCCATGGCAAACTGGTAAGCTCCGCCTTCAGAGAGAGACCCCATCTCAAGAAATAAAGCCAGGCACGGTGATGCACACCTGTAATCCATACTCAGGAGCCAGAGGCAGGCAGATCTCTGTAAGTTTAGGGCCAGGCTGTCCTACACTGAGTTCCAGGACAGTCGGGAATACTTAGAGAGACCCGATCTGAAAAGCGAACAAGTAGGTTAGAAGAAACAGCTCCATGGTTTAAGTGCTCTTGTTCCTGCAGAGGACCTGGATATAGTTCCCAACACCCACATGGCGGCTCACAACCATCCATAACTTCAGTTCCAAAAAATCCAACATCCTCTTCTGACTTCTGAGGGCATCAGGCACACATGTGTTGCCCACACACATGCAGACAAAACACTCATAAATAAAATTTGAAAACTTTGAGAGAGAGAGAGAGAAGAAATAAGATGGAAAGCAACTGAAGTAGACACCCAATGTCTGCCTCTGATCACCACAGGCACATGCAGACATACATGAACACACACACATACACACAAAGTTAGGAGAAGAGCGCAACAGGACAGGAGAGACGGATACACATAACAAACTCTGGGATACTAGCAGCCTCCTACTAGTCTACAGGAAGCTTCTTTATTCATGGTTCACTACGGTATTGGTTACCTCAAAAGTGAAGCTTGCATTTCAAGAAGTTATAATCTCATAATTCTACCCATGAAATTTATAACCTATTATTTCATTTTATGTTCATATAAAACACCCACCAGAAGAAGGACTGCCTAGTGTCTGGCATGCCTATCCCTTTCTCTGACGTTGTCTCTCCAGAAAGTACATCATTATTTTGTTTGCTTTCATTCCCACCCAACTAGAATATCATCTCCGTGAGTGACAGCCATTGCCTTGTTTACTGGTATGTTCACTACTGGAGTCCTAGTGGTTGAAATTTAGCAGGTGCCAGTCATGGCTTAGGAATGAGAAAAATGGCATCACCTGGAACACAGGTGGAGCGCTAAGCAGGCCCTCCCATTTATTTGTTAAGCCTACACTTCTGCCACCTGCCAGAGTCACTTAGCACCACCTCTATGTTCCCAGATAGGAACACATGGGACACGACATGACCACTGTTTGTGTATATACCTGTCCCACCTGAAAAACTGCAAGTCCTTCTAAAGCAAAGGTAGGGCCATGGTTATCTGCATGGTACCAGCACTCACTTCAGAAGTGACACAGAAGTGTTTGTAGGTTTCCTCTTGTAACCAGCCAAGACCATGCTCAGCTGCCTGCTGGGCTCTTCCTGCCAGCCAGAGCCAGCCTTCCATTCTGGAGCTCCTGTTCCAGCAACTTACAAAAGGCCCTTTGACTCCACCGCACGGGCCATTCCAGGAAATACCATCTTCCCTGCCACAGTACCTGACACTAAGTCCAGTGTGCCCACAGCTGGGACGTTACCCAGAGCCACAGTGTTTCCCAGGAAACAAGGGCGGGCACAAGGCTGCAGAGGCAGCTGGGAAAGCAGGGTGGAAGGCTGAGGGCCTTTTCTTCAGCAACAGCCAATGGATAGCTCGGGGAATAGCTTTGGTGAGCGGGGAGACACATTAACATAGACCAGCCACAGGCCCTGGCCTCCGAGAAGACTCACCTGATCTTTCCTCTCAATCTTCTTTTCTGTTTGCTGGGGTGCTGGACTCTCCGGAGGTACGGTCAGCCGTAGTCTGCAGACGTTTGCCTAAAAGAGGTGGAGGACAGTCCAGTTAGGATGAGTCTGGGTCAGAAGGAGCCGGAGGCCCTGGGCTCTCTCTCTCTCTGCCTATTCCACAGCGATGGGCACATCGTATCACACTGACCACACTGGAAGGTGGCTAGGAGTGAGATCAGCATGGCCTGGCACAGGTGCCCACCAACAGAGTCCACTAGCAGCCCACCCATCACTCAAACAAGGAGCTATTAAATACCTTCAGGGATTCCAAACACTTTTAAATGGTTCGGGTTTCATAACAATATGCCTAAAATGATCTCATTTCACAGATAAAAACCAAAATCCACTAGGGAGATAGAAGCCAAATTATATAATGCAGTTACCTCTTGTCTAAAGTCTGAGATTCCCTGTGATGGGGTTGGATGCATTTTCTACTTTTCTAGCCTATGCATTTAACTTTTCTACAACAGATATGGAAATGTTAATCACAGGCTTTTATTTTACATGTTGTGTGTGCATGGGTGTGTATGCCACAACACGCAGGTGGCAGGGCAAAGGACAACTCTGTGGGATCCGTGCTGTCCTTTTTCCTTTCTGTGGGTCCTGGAGATCACACTCAGGCCAGGCTTGCATGGCGAGGAGCCTTTCCTTACTGAGCCATCTCACCGGCCCGATCACAACTTTCATAAAGTTTCTTTAATCACATTCATATTCAATATTAACAGTAGGCAGACGTGACTTAAATGTCCACTGTCAGATGGCGGAGCCAAATATATACACACAACAGAATGCTACTCAGCTTTAAAAGGGAAGGTAGTTCTGATACAGCACAACATGACAACACCCTACCCGAAATAAGCCAAATACATCAGAGCAAAACAACCTTCTATGTGATGTACCTAGACCAGTCACACCCATCGAGAGTGGGCGTGGAAGGTGCTGCCAGGAGTTAAGGAGATGGAGAGTGGGGAGGTAGCATTTAGCGGGTATAGAACTTCAGTTTGAGATGATGGAAGAATTGGCAGTGCCAGGGAGCCACAGTAAATGCACGCAAAGCCATAAACCTGTACACCTAAGAACAGTTAAGGTGACAAATGTAATGTCTGATGTACTTTAGAGAGAAGAAGGAGAAGGAAGAGGAGGAGGAGGAGGAGGAGGAGGAGGAGAAGAAGAAGAAGAAGAAGAAGAAGAAGAAAGCCAAAGCTGCTCATGTTTGCTGAAAGTTCAAAGGGATTTTAACAGAAAAGGCAGGCTGGGAAGCAAAGCGTAATTGCCAAGGCGTGAACATCTGACAGCTTCTCTAGCAATACCATCAGCACCTGTCACTGACCTCTGACGCACTCTGTCAGGGTATCAAAGGCTGTCGATAAAGTCCACTGTAATTTTGGAATAAAGGCCAGGAATAGCGGTATACATCTTTGATCTCAGCACTCAGAAGGCAGAGGCAGGTGGATCTCTGTGAGGTCGAGGCCAGCCTGGTCTACATAGCAAGTTCCCAGGACAGTCAGACCGACACAGTGGGACCCTACCTCGAAAACAAACAAAATATAATACACACACACACACACACACACACACACACACATATATATATACATACATACACACACATACATATGCACATATATACATGAATAAAGGTTTCCAAGAGGCCAGCACTGGGGGTGTGGCTCGATGGGAAAACTCTGATCTAACAGGCAGGAACACTGGGTTCAATCTCAGTACTGCAAAGCCAAGCCAACCCAATGAGAAAGTCTAAATTATACTATTTCTCTTCAGTTTAAGCACAAAAGAAGCATTTACGCATCCCCTTAGGAGAGCTACAGCTTGTGAGATTTTTCAAGAGCCTGGTGACAGCGAGGGATCCTAAGCAGTCATTTTCCTGACTAAAAATAGACCCGTGTACTAGTAACAAGACCGTGACAACATCCACGGGACATGCATTCACGGGGCTTGTGGTGTGCCAGGTACCAGCTAAGTGACCCTAAATCCATCTAATATTGAACATAATCCTCCGGAACAGGTCCTCTTACCTACTAGGCTTACTGAGTGATTAGGAAGTCACCTCCGACAAGGCTGTATGGAGGTCTCA
This sequence comes from Microtus ochrogaster, assembly GCF_000317375.1. Lineage (NCBI taxonomy): Eukaryota > Metazoa > Chordata > Mammalia > Rodentia > Cricetidae > Microtus > Microtus ochrogaster. The sequence goes on along the minus strand of NC_022012.1, from coordinate 67,917,241 downwards.
CACTAGGAGACAGCGGAGCTAAGATTTGAACCTGGCCAGTCTGCAGGGCCTGTGTTCTTCGTCTTCATAGTCTGCCACCACAATCCTGAAATACCACATGGACCTGACTCACGGCAGGCTGCTTGGCACCTGTTATACATTAAGCTGTGCCCCACTATAATTCAATGTACGCCCTCACCCCTAGTACCTCCGAGATGGCCTTATGAAACTACATGGCAGTGCTCCTCTGCCTTCCTAGCGCTGTGACCTTTTGACAGTTCCTCATGCTGTGGTGGCCTCCAACCATAAAATTGTTTTTTACTATACTTCATAACTGTAATTTGGCTACTGTTATGAATCTCATGTAAATACTTTTGAAGATAGAGGTTCGCCAAAGAGGTCACGAGCCACAAGTTGAGAACCACGGGTATAGAGTATTTTGCTTTGCTTTGTCTGAGACAGGGTCTCATGTATCCTAGGTAGGTCTGGAACTTGTTATGTAGCTAAGGGTAATCTTGACCTTCAGATCTTCCTACCTCCACCTATCAAGTGCAGGTCTGACGGGGCATGCACCACTATGCCTGGTTTATGTGCTGGGAATGGAACCCAGGGCCTTATGCAAGCTCTGTCCACTGAACCACATCCGTCTCCTTACAGAGTCAATCAATAAAAATGAAATCACAGGGATAATTCTTATCCAAAATTATTGGTAAACTTATAAAAGTGGGCAGTTCAGAGACAGATGCACAAGGAGAAGCCTAATGACCATTAAAAAAATGCTTATCTAATTCAGGCCCGGCAGTGCTGGTCCTTACCCTCAACTACGTGGGAGGTGGAGGCAGGAGTATAGAAGCTGCTTGGTGACAAAATGAGTTCAAAGCCAGCCTGAACAACTTAGTGAGGCCCTGTCTCAAAAAACTACCATGCTGGGCATGATGGCACATGCCTTCAATCCCAGCACCCAGAGGATAGGGACAGGGGGATCTTTGTGAGTTCAAGACCAGCCTGGTCTACATAGCAAATTGAAGGCCAGCCAGGATTACACAGTGAGTCTTAAAAAACAAACCCCAAAAGTCATTGCCTAGCATGTACAAAGCCCTGGGTTTTGTTAACTACTGTCTTCGCTGATAAAACACATGACAAGGTTTCAAGGAACCTTTCCATCCTTACTTTCTTTTGGGAAAGCTTCATCTCCTAGTGACCTTGGGATGGAGCTGGTCTGACATCCAGGGCTACCTTTGTCCCAGCCATCTTTACAACCAGCTTTCAAGGCTCATATGTTGGCCAAGAGGACAGCAAGCCATTCTTCCAGGTAGCTCTTTCCGGATGGGCAACAGCACTAATGGAAAACTGGGTGTCGCCTGTGGAGGGAAAACAACCTTCTGACTGCAGGCCACTCCACCTGGCTAAAACCAGACTGGCATTTACAAACATTCATTAAGTGTAAGCCACACCAGGTGGACCATACACATCTGTGGTTCTCGGCGATCATTTCTGCCAGGCTGAATCTGACCCAGGACATATCTGTTGACAGAAGAGAGGAGGCATGTTTCTACTGCACTACGTTCCATACACACATGGGGATGCACACACATTTATATACACTCACATGCACAAATGCATACATGCACACAGGCTTCAACATCCACTAGCTAAGTGGCTTGGGAAATTTATTCTCTGAATTTCAAGAGTAAGATGAGATGAAATCTGTGTGTGTGTGTGTGTGTGTGTGTGTGTGTGTGTGTGTATCCACATACACACACACACACACATTTATGTTTGAAAGTATGAACACACACATGCCATGGTAAGAGGTTGTCAGAGAACAACCTCGGATTCAGCCCTGGCTACCATGTTTGAGGCAGAGCATCTTGGCTGTTTGCTGTTGCACACAGCGGACTAGCAGACCCGTGAGTTTCCGGGGATTCTCCTGCCTCTACCCGCATCTCTTTGCAGGTGTGCGGACAGGTTACAGTTCTTAAGTGGGCTCTAAGGATCCAGACTCAGGTCCTCACACGTGCTCAGCAAGAGCTCCATTGGCTGAGTCACCTCCCCAGCCCTGTTAAAGTATTTTTATTACTATCTAGATAGTATCACTGTGCCCTCAACCTACGCGCTCCAAAACAAAACAGGCCCACTTGGCTTCCTGACCCTCATTTCCATGGAAACTATTTGGGCAATAGCATTTGGGACAGGAGATGGTAAACAATGACTTTCATTGGCCAATGGATCCTAAAGGGCGTTCCCTAATGGCCATAATTTTCAGGAAAAAGACCTCATGTATTAATTCATCCAAAAGTGAGATGGACCTTCTCCATTGGTGAACCATTCCCCACCAGCCCTCCCTGACCTCTGACATTCCTCCACATACTTCCCACAGTGGGCAGCTACACCATGTCCATCAGACTGGGCTGTGAGCCATGCCCATCATGAGGGGCACAAAGCCAACGGTAAACACAATACCTAAAAATGAAACGAGCCTGCATAAAGCTCCAAAGTTCCTGGGAAGGTGCCAGTGCCTGGGGCTACCCCTCCAGTCCTATCTGAAGCATCTGCTCTCATCAGTAGAGGGCTTGATGGGAACATTAAAGAGCACACCTATTCTTAATAGATGCTGACTGACCAATGGCCCACTGTCAACGATACATAAGCAACTTAACCCAAGCTTGGATCACACAGCTCCCTAACAGACTTATGATCCCATTGAGAAAAAGAAAGTTACAGAACAAAATGTTAAAACTAATCCCATTTTTGCTTTAAAACACACTCTTACAATTAATGTAGATTTAAATTTGGGGGGGGAGAGTATTACTGTATAACAGCACAACTGTTAATGCTGTTTATCTTCCCATGAAAAAGGGGGGTCTGTGTTGCTTGCAAATATTTCAAGTAGTTTTTAAACTAAAATGATAACAGGGGCCTGGAGTGGTGGCTCAATGATTAAAAGCATTTTTTCCCAATCATGAAAACCAAAGTTCAGTTCCCAGAAGCCAGATACCAAGCTAAGCATCCCATCCACACCTGTAACCCTGATTTTGAGGGGGAACGGAGACAGGAGGATTGCTTGCAACATATCTGAAAAAATAAAGAGTGCCAGGTGTGGGGAGAGATTCTATCTCATAGGATAGGTGGAGGGCAACAGAGGACACCAGATGCACGCAGTCTTCTGACCTCTCCTTTATGTACACACACACACACACACACACACACACACACACAAACAATTATAGTAGCAACAACAATAGTAAAAACTAAAAGAGAATATGTATGGAGGGGTGCTAATTCTTTCTAAACTGGATAGCTTCAGGAGCAGCAGATGAAGTGTACTAGAGGCCTGGAGGTATTCTGAATTCCTAATACAAGCTCTAATAAGGAACTGACCCCTGAACCCTGCCCACTAGAGTGACTGGGCATAGTCCACCTCCCTTTACCCATCTTCCCTGCGGCAAATCTCCCCTGAGTAACATGAGCCCAATGTGGCTTATCTCAGTATTTTATGATGCTAATCAGTATGGCTTCCTGAACTCATATACAACTCCCAGGGCTTTCCCAGGCTCAGCAGTGCTCAAGAGGTAGTTAGGACAGTTTATACCCAGGGGTGCCCTCAGCAGCCAGCTCAGTCCTTGAGTTCTGAACACTGGAGAGCAGCAGTTTACACACCATTGCTGTCTCCCCATCCACCCCTGGAAGCAACGTTCTATTGCAGCGGGTCAAAGAAAGGAGCTGCACACAGCAGGCCCCGTTCTTTGATCACTGAGCTCCCACAACTTGTAAACAACTTTTTAAAGGCTAGAAAGGGACCGTGATGACAAAGAAGCTGCTGTACCCCCAGGAGCTCATAAGCTATTCATATTCCCAAATAGGCTACTAAGAACCATGGTTAGCATAGCCAATGCATGGCCGTGAGAGGCAGGGTAGCTTAGAGATGAAAGCATTGGGGTCTAAACTTCTTCGGTTATACTACTGGTTTTGGCACTGGCTATGAAACCCAGAAAGTGGCCTCACCCTCAGTGTTCCAGTTACCTTAGTTGTAAAATATAGCTAAGAACACTGAATTCTCTTTCAGGTATGAAGGTTAAATTAGCTGGCACGTGTTAAGAGTATTGAGCAGTCTCTGGCACATGTTAGAATTCGGCAAGTGTTCTTATTCTAGGGATAAGCGAAGGAGAACTTTAATCCTGACTGGATTAAAGTCTCATAGAGTGGGACTCTATGAGAAAGGTAGCACCTAGAAACGCCACGTGAGCTGGGTATAAAAGGACAGAGAGGACTTGCCAGGTCACTGAGGTCTGGGAAATCCATCATCACCGAACAACAGACATCTTCCAGGCAAGATGTTCCAAGACAGCCCAGGTACCGTTCAAACCTGACATGTCCAGACAGTGGCAAGTTAACCTGAGCTATTTGGTTCGCAGGTGAGATGAATGCAGGGCCCCAAGGGCTAGAGACTCACACTGAAATATGAGTTCTTTTCAACTATTAAGCTGAATAAGGTGGCTCCTAGTACTCCCTGCCCTACAGAATGGATGGAAGGAAAGACACAGGTTGAGACAAGGCAAGTGTTTAACCAGGATGACTTTATAGCCTTTCCAGGGCCTAGCAGGGTATCAATGCGGTTCGGTTGGATAGTTTGAGGGGTGGACTCAAACAAAGGAGACCATACCTGAAACTCCCTAGAGATTCACACTGTCTTCAGAGTCACCCTCTTGGGAGGGAAGGCAAGAGAAGAGCAACCAGCATTCAGGTCACCCTCACAAAGAAAGGTATAATCCAGCCTTTGTTTGTAGCTCAGGGCACCTGGGGAGCTCAGGGCAGCCTCTGGGGCCCTGTGTGACCCCTTTTGTGAAGGCCAAGGTCCTCCTCTAGAGACACACTGGGGTTTTGCCTACCGTTTTACTCTCAGCTTCTTGATATTGGGGCTCACTGGGGTAGAGGGGGTCCTATCTCAAGGAGAGAAGATGACCCAGGGCGGTGACAAGAGTTTGCTAATCAGTTTGCAAATTGGATTTCTATAAAGAAATGAACCAAATGCATTTATGTTTCCCTCAGGTCTGGTCCACGCCTATTGTAGGTCCCGGCCAAGCTACCCTTAACAACAGCAGGTGTGGCCTTAGTGGGTGTGGCTGGAGGATGGACCTTCACTCCCTGTTTAACGCAAGTGTCCACCCTCTGGAACCTGCACTTCAGACTGTGTGGGAACAGGCACCATCTAGATAAGGTCTGCTGTGACCCTGAACTTGTAGCTTCATTATCTATGGCAAGGTGGGGTCAGCTTTCTATATAAAGGGCTAGATAAGAACCATTCAGATTTTGTAGGCCACAGTGAAATACACTCTTAGCTAACAAAGCAGGCCAGCCTGCCTGAAGAGCAGCATCCAGCCTCCCCTCACCATGAGAAAGGGCCCTTCTTTCTCCTGTCAGGCCTGCTGCCACACAAAAGCCACCAAGAGGGGGGCAGGGGGCACCCTTGCTCTCTCAATGCTCTCTGGATCACTTCTGTCCTGGCCACAGAATGCACTCAAAGTGCTAAGATCCGAGAAGAAAGTGTAAGTCCATGAATGCACACAAAAATTCCAGTACATCTAGCAGTGTTTTGACCCCCTGGCCCTGCCCCACCCATAACCCATGGGGCCTTACTGGCTGCCCCAAATATCTGCCTTTCTAAGAATCCATAAGGGGAAGCAAAGCTTTGAGAGACACTTATCCTCAAAGGAACTCACGGTTGCGTGGGCTGCTTCTCAATAAAGATGGGGCTAGGCCTTCCTTTCAGCCCATGTTCCATGCAGTTCAAAGCCTGAGTTGGTTCTGAGGGAGACCCAGACATAACTGTTTCAAGTTGTCTAGCAAGTCTATGTAGAACCAAGGTTGAGAGTCACCGAATTAAGCCAATAAATGAAATCCCAACCGTGGCAGAGGAGGCAAGGAGGACACTTGGGTGACCTGGCCAGAACTGTCACCCTTCTCATTCCCACCCACTTGACAAAAGCATCAGGCTGCCTTCATCCCAGGACGTCTCTTCCTACATTCTCCTTTCCAAAATGTATGCAAAGTAGGGTTTTTTTGGGGACCCTGGATGTCATTATACCTTGTGCCACCCACCTTGGTTTTTACTGAAACTTGGTCTCTCAGTAGCCTGGAAGTCAGCAAGTAGGCAGGCAATCCCCAGGGATCTGCTTGTGTCTGCCTCCGCATTGCTGAGCCCACGTAGCCACTTACATGGACTCGGTCTTGAAGTCAGGGCCTGCGCTTGTGTGGGGAGCCCCACGTTAACACGGTGAAGCTCTAGAGCTTCTTCTCAAGTGGTCACTCAGCTCCACACAAGTGTGGCTTGCACAAGCTGAGGAAATGAGGGTTCAGGGCAGATTCAGAGTCTCAACAGCAGAGAGGCAAGAAGAAAAGAGGAAAAACTGCATTGGAAGCTCAGGAGTGGGAGGTGGGAGCTTGACCACCTGGGAATTGCAGAGACACAGGACAAAAAAGGCCAGAGTCAGGTCAGGGACCTGGACATCACACCAGGAGTTCGGCTTTACAGAGGTTCCCGAGGCAGAACCAGGTGGCTGGGTTTTGCATGGTGGAAAAGATCATTCTCTTCCATAAAGAGTGGATCTGAGTCAGCGATATGATTGACATTTGGGACACACAGCTCATCAGAAGAGGGAAAGAGGCAAACACCACTATGTTATTCTCCTACACGCTGGAAAAGTACTGGGGTCTTTTTAAGCCACAAAGCTGGTAATGGATGAAGTACTTCAGGCTGAACCCCAGGTCCAACTCTAGCAAAGTCAGCTCTTGAACTCAATCAGGCAGGCAACTGAGGCTCACTGACTTGGAAGGGGGTGTCAACGGCCAAGAAACTTGGTGGGGACACAGAGCTCCAGGTCCCTTTGCTGGGCTGTGGGTGCACAGCACAGGAAAACATCAACAGGGACACATTTAGGCCTCTGCAGTGGCCTAGGAAAGCCTAGACTTTCATTCTATATACCGCAGAATAAACATGGAACTCTCCATAAGACAAGTGTCCTTCAGAGCCCCAAGTCAGACCACCCTACACTAAACAAGGCAAGATAGAAAAACAAAAGAAGGGGGAGGTTGGTGTTTTTCTGAGCCTGTAACTATCAGATGCGAGTGCCAGAGGTGTTTGGATTAAGTTCTAGTGATGCCACATAAGACCACAGCCTGGCCTGTCAGGAACTGGCTCAAAGGATCCCAAGCAGGACCCAGGCAGTTTTCTGAACGCAATGAAAGTCTCCTCCCTCCCTGCAGCCAATACTGCAATTGGCTTCCTTCCATCTGAGGCTGAATTCCACCCAAACCCCATGTCCCTTCCCCAGATCCTACAGAACGGTAGAATTGTGTACCCATGCCCTCCCTGGATTCCCCAGGGTACAGGATACAGAGCTACATAGACTGTTTCCTCCATTGAGAAGAGGAAGCTGGGCAAACACCTGCCAGCCCCTTTCACATGCCAGTCAAGGGGAATTCCTTGTTTTTGAACCAACAAGGCAGGAAGGAGGCTCTGGTGAATACAACACCAGCAGCAGGGAGTGATGATGGACAGGCCTGGGCTGGGTCTTAAGAGAGAAGGCCTTTGCCAAGGGAAGGGCTGGCTAGGAAACACTCTTACCCCAGGGCCTTGTTTGGGTTTGTTTTAGTTGGGCTTTTTCACTCCACCAAGGAGTCACAATATCCAGCTCTAAGCAGCCTAAGTGTCGTCTTCTCAACAGGATCCAATGCAGGAGAGCCCCCGTGACAGGTGGTAGACCTCACAGCCCAGAGGATGAGCTGCCTTCCACTCCCGGAACACAACCTGGCCACACAACTGACTTCATTTCAAAAAACTAGGCTGTGAGGCTAACCTTCAATTACAAAATCCCTTTCCAAATCAATGAAGCCCTTCACGTAGGCTATTTTTTTTTTTAAATTCCGCCCCCACATTCCCCCAAGGTCATCTTTCTAGCTGTACTTATTCTCCAAACACTTTATCTTTCCACTGTTGCCATAGATAAAGCTATTTTTAGTGCACAACTGGTTTGAAGGTAGAGCTTTTTCCTTTTTCAATTCCCACTGGTTAGCGTGTCTGAATGTTTCTTGGTGTTTTGTTTATCCACTAACAGAAATCACCCTCTCCACCAGGCTTCCCCCTCCCCCGGGGATGATTTCAGATAAGAGGGAAGTAAGTACATCTGCAGGTGGCAGTCGCTGAACAAAGGGTGACCTGTGACAGCCTGGTTGGCCGCACTGCCCTCACAGCTGACTCAGGGCAGCTCCTGCACAGCGTCACCGGCCACTACTACTTCTGGTTGGCTTGACGTCTGCGACAGCAAGGCCTGCTTTTCACTTTGATAAGCCCTTTGGATAAAGCTGGTCTATTTTAATAGCTAGCAGACCTTTTGACTTTGAGGCTCGGCATTGTCCTACACAAAGTTCACAAGCACGAACCATGCAGTTAAATTTCCAAACAAACAAAAGCATCTCACAGTGTTTTAAGAACGTTCATGATTTGGTGTCGGACTACATTCATAGCTACCCTTGACCACCACGAGCAGCCTAAGAGTAACAGGTTAAACACGCCCCAAAGTATTCTGGTTTGAGATCATCTTGTGTCCAATCCCAGGGAAGAGATGAGAGGATACAGGATTTCTTGAAAACTTTTCAATTTCAGAAACATTTCTCATGGTTACTCATTTAGTGTATAACATTTTCTTGTGTTTCTAAAAAGGTTTTTTTTTAAATAGGTGTTTTGTTCCAAAGCAGGTCTGACACACATTACCATACAGTCTATGTCAAGCATCCACTGAGAGGAATGATAATCCTCTTTTCACAATCAGTCATGTTAATTGGCTTCAAACGCCTGCTCCTGCTGGAAGACCATCAGCTCACCTTCAGGGAGAGGCTTGCCTCACACACCTCAGAAAGAGACTTCCTTCCAGTGTCACTGAACCCTGGAAACACCCTGCTCACAACAAAAATCACCACTGTAAATCATCTGTGACAATGTCTGCCTCAAGAAACGGAGTGGAGCCAAACACCCAGCCTTACAACACACAGAAATAGATCTATAAATATTCAGTGAGTCAGTTAGTCAATCAACACACTTTAGCTTCCCAACACATAGCTTCCCCGCCAGCGCCAACACACACACACATGCACACACAGCACCTGGAGCCTTTAGAAAAGGTGACAGGATGCTCCAGTCAAAAGCCTGAGTTCTTCAGCCTAAAGTTTTGGTTATAGTCTTACTCAACAGTGTGTCCAGACACCAAAGTACCATTCAAGGGCAAAATTCTCAAAGATGCTCTGAATGCATAGTCACATCTGTATTCACCCACATCTGTATTCACCCACATCTGTATTTACCCACAGGATTCCACTATCTACCTCACCCAGCATCCCCCAGGGGAGAGGGAGTGCTGTACACAGCTCAGGGCTATCTGTTCAATGGTTTCATGTATTGCCAACCAAAATTTTGTTCTAATTAACAAAGCTTCCCATGGGAAAGGTCAAACACTCTTTTTGCAGTAAGGCAGGACTATGGTTGGACTAACCAGATGTGATGCTTACTTTATGAAGTTAATGATCAAACAACCAGAGTTCTGTCAGCCGTGGGTGTCTACCATGCACACACACACACACACACACACACACACACAATTACTTGACCCACACCCAAAAGCAACATATTTTGAAGAAAGATAGCCGCCAACAAGAGCGTCTACAGGCCAAGCAAACTGGCCTGACTACAGAAGGGGTTTTTGGTCTGGACTTAACCTGTTCAAATGAACCGTGGGGAAACACGATTAAGAGAGTAGGTGAGAACTCAGTATCATAACACCAAAACTAGAAAGCTACAGCCCAGGCTCTAACAGTGTTCTCTGAGGCCCTGGTTTTAGAAAGGGCATGGGATGTGAACCTGACTAGTCCGGTTGTTCTTTCATGAAGGAAGCATGAGGAGATTGAGGAGTTGAGAGCAGACTGTGCAGAGACAGTGGCTAACCAGATTTCCATTGGGAAACCTCCCTGGAGAGGATGCCCAGGACTTTAAGACTGGCCCCGATGCCACAAAGAAGAAACTGCCTGCCTGCATAAACTAAGTCCTGCCCCGCTGAGAGTGGTCAGCTGCTCAGCTCTGGCCTGCAGACAGGCTACCTTCGACAAGCGGCTCCTGAACCAAAGGCACTATCACTGGTGGATGGACACACAGACGATGCTCCGAACCAAGAGATGGAGGAAAGTTGGCATTTTAAATACATTCATTACTTGTGCTTCTCATGATAAGGACCTCAGAAACCTCTTCCTTGCCATCTTTTAACTAGTGCCACGTTTAATCTTGGCTTGACAGAGGAGACAAGAAAGAGAGGGAAGTTCTGGGCATTCCAGAAAGTCCCCTAAGCCCTCTCTTCCAGACTCTGGGGTGTCCAGAGAGAGGGTCACTGTGCAGTCTGGAACAGGCCAGGAAACTTGAGCCAAGTTGAGATGTCTGCGGCCTGTAGCTGACCCCTAACTATCCTCCTCCCCACATCTCTACAGAGGGGCCAACAGGGATGGGTGCAGGAGAACCCGGCTGCTCCTTCTCCAGCTAGCTACTCACCCTCCTATTGGGCGTCCCAGGAGACTTGGCGCTGCCGCCTGAGAGCAGGGTGACGGTGGACGTGGAGCGCAGCATCTCGCAGCGGCTGTGGAACGAGGGCTGGGTGCTCGCGCTGCTCCGGGGCAGGATAAAGCGTGCGGGGCGCACCCTGCGCGGGGGAGGCTCAGACACTTGAGGCTGTAGCTTCCGCAGGGCTGGAGCCAGGGGGGCGGGGTCTGGGAGCAGCCTGGAAGGGGGCGGAGCCAAAGAGTGCTAGCTAGACCCGTCTGGCCTCATTCTCTCCCCAAAGTTGAGCGTTCTCCTCTCCGAATCTCCCCGTCCAGTCTTCCTGCACACACTGTAGGTTCCTCTCTCTGACGCCTGTCCATTCGACCTCACGACCCCAGTGTTTCCCGTCAAACCCAGAGGACCGCTGGGACCCTTGCTCTGTGACATTTATTCAGTAACTACTGAGTGCCTATTATTTGTGCCTCCTAGTAAATGACCGACCCATGTCTTCACAGAATTTCACCCTGAAAGGGACCCTGAGAGGCGACAGTTGTCGTTGCTATGGTAGAAGACGGACAGGTGTTCTGGGAGCGTACAACCGTCCTCAAGTCCTCAGAAGGAGGCTCCCAGAGGAAGTGACTAAGTTGAAGACCAGAAATGCAAGTCGCAGGAAGCCAGACACAGGCTGTCCATCACGTTTATTCAGTGATTACTGTGTGTCCACCCGGGAGGGCTGAGCACCCATTACGTCAACCAGTCTTCACGACCACGCTTTGGGGTAGGTGTCATTATTATCCTGCACCCCATTTTGCAGATGAGGACATTGACTCATCAAGGGTTGAGCAAGGGAGCAAGAGCCCCAGGGACTGCTGGGTGGTCAAGCTAAGAGGTGACCTACTCTGGTCAACACCTAGGGGCTTACCGGAGCACTCTGCTGCCCCCTAGCAAAGACAAGAGCGAGGTGAAGGCAGACCTGCCACCTTAGGAAACCTGTCACAGTGCTAGGAGCTAAAGGTGGAGAGGAGCTAAAGAGCTGGAACCTAGACAGATATCTTTAATAAATAAATAATAATTAAAAAAAAGAAATAAATCAAGATGTGAAGGTGTAAAACAATTAATGAAGTCAGTGTTGTCTTTAGCTTTGTTTATACCTCTCTTTAGGTTGTTTCTTGTTTGTTTCATCAACTTGACATAGCTAGAGTCCTCTGGTAAGAGGGACCCTCACCCGAAAACATGCTTCCATCACATTGGCCCGTATGCAAGTACACAGGGCATTTTGTTATCTTGATATGCAAGTGGCGAGCTCACTGTGGATGTAGTCAGCCCTGGGCAGATGTATAAGAAAGCCCTACAGAACAAGCCAATAAGTAGCATTGTTCTGTGGTGTGAGCTTCGGTTCCTGCCTCCAGGTTCCTGTTCTGTTCTCCCTCAGTGAACAGTAAGAGGTATGCTTCAACAAACCGTTTCATCCCCCAGGTTGCTTTTGGTTATGGTGTCTTATCACCATGACAGAGCCCTAACCAAGTCACTCGTCCATCCAGGTCTTTTCCACTGTACTATAATGGTTCGGATAGTAACAAAGCAGCAAATTGCTCACCAATTTGTGACGCGGGTTACAAACTCGATCCTGTTCACATCCCTGCCCCACAGCCAAAATACATCACTGGAATGCACTAAGTGCTCGGTGATTTTGAATGGGTGGGGAAACATTACAGAGCAACATGGCAGTTTATTTGTGATCAAGCCAAACAAACGAGATCCTTGCCAGCCCAACTTCAAAGGTGGCCCAGGGTTTTCCAGCAAGTTGTCACTGTAAGTAGCCAAAGCCCCAGGATGGTCCCAGCCAGGGTGATTGCCAGTATCACATAGTGTTGTGGGTGGTGATAAGGCAGGCACAGGCTGATCAACATGAGAAAGATGAGACCACAGGAGATGGGTGGATCCCCAGAAAGAGAGAAAGAGGAGAAAGGAGGAAAGTGGGGAGGTGACCTAAATCATTGGAAAGGTGGGTACAGGCTGGTGGGGGGTTAAAAATCAAAGCCAGGTTTCTGTAAATAGTTCTGGAAGATGTACAGATGAAGACTGACTCCTTTCACATGAGGAACTGGGGCTTGAGAGACGGCTCAGCCGCTAAGAGCACATCCTGCACTTGTAGAGGACGCACGTTTAGGTCTGAGCACCCTAGTAGGATAGCTCACAACCACCTGTGACTCCAGCTCCAGGGGATTCAACGCCCTCTTCTGGGCTCCACAGGCACCTGCTATCACGTACGTACGTACATACACACATACACACACACACACACACACACACACACACACACACTGCACACTTAAAAATAAAATAAATCTTTTAAAATAAAAAGAGGAACCAAAGGCTGAGGACTCTAAGGTCTACAGAAGGGATAGTAGGAAAGAATAAAAGGGACAGGGCTCTCTCTGGTGCAGGAGCCATCAAGCAATCTCCCAACATGCTGGGGCCTTCCTATCCCCTCCTTGTGCATTGATGGTGGGTGGACGTCATTATCTGTACTGGGAAGGAGCGGGAGTTCTGACAATACTGTCTTAGCTGCTGTTGTTTTCCATCCATGGTAGTAGCCATGTGTGCCTAACTGCCGCATGGGTGTGCAGAAAATTCTAGATGCTTGCATAAATGACTTTCCTTTTCTTGAGATCAGTTTCTTAACTGAATCGCCTTCTCCCATAACCTCCAGGCCTCTGCTTGGTGAAGCCTTAGGGTGGGATCTGTTTCTCTAGCAAAGTCTTAAGAAGAAAAGATTGTCTTTGTAAAGACCAAGAACCGAATCACTCACCAGACACCAGAGCACACAACAGGAGAGTCCAGGGCATGCGAGGCCTGCTGGTATTTGTGCCTCTTCACTTTTGAGTCCCTGAAGAATCCCTTTCTTCCTTTTATTGGACTGTGACAACATCCCAAAGTCCTGGCACATTCTCCTCTTCTGAATGCCACAGAGACCAGATGTTCACAATGGTAAAGGACACATTTCCAGTCCTGGGCAAGAGTGCTGAATTACAAAGCCCCTTTACATAAGTAGAATAAGTAACAGCCATATTGACCGGCCTCTGAGAGGCAGGGAGCAGGGCCCAGAGATAAGGAAGGCAGACTGAGAGGAATCCAATCCCCAGACAACTGGCTCTCTCAGATCCTCAGTCTTTATAAGCCCGTCTAGACATGGGCTGGACCTGCTGCTGACCCACTCTAGGGGACAAAAACTCATTGAAGCAATACTGTGACCTCACAGCTAGCCCCGTAAACAAATGGTGCATTCATTAAGCTAATCTGCACTGTTTGGGTTTGAGTGTACAATGTTCTGCATGGGCCGCGGTGTCTGCATCTTGGTCCCCAGGCAGTGGCTTTGTTTTTTTGAGACTGTGTAACCTTTAGGAAGTGGGGTCTGACTGAAGGAAGTGGATCACGACAGGCAGGCCTTTGAGCACTATAGCCTGACCAGACTTCTGGTCCCATTCTTTTGCCTCCTTTTTGACCAAGCTGTGAACAGCTGCTCTGCCACAAGCTCCTTCGAACGTAGACTAAGCCACTCCTGTCACCATGCTTTCTGTGCCTTGATGGACAGAAATCCCCTGAAACTGTGAACCAAAGTGAGTTCCTTCTCCCTTAAGTTGCTTCTGTCACAGGAATGAGAGAGGTTACTGATCAAATAGTAGTTCCTGGGCCCTGAACATACAGAGACAGGAAAAAGGAGCTCCTGCTTTCTAGGGTTTCCTTAAATGACTGGGGAGAGAACGCTTAGGAAAGAAATGTTGGCTAGGACTCACACAGTGCTACATGAAGAGAAACATGTTGATGCGTTGGATACTATTGAACATGGCGGGGTAAGGAAGATGCTACTATGTGTCCCTTCTCTGCAGGTGAAGAAATGGAATGGCAGCTGGCAGAGTGACTTGACAGCTGGCAGAGTGACTTGCCCGTGGTACCAACACTAGGAAGTGGTGCAACCCAGCTCGACCTGCGGCTAGATGGCTCCAGAGTCTGTGATGTTGGCAACCCGCCTTCTGCTCCAGGATAAAGGGCAGATTTGAGGCATGCTTGGGTCCAGAGAAGCAGAGAAAAGATGCCCTGGGAGGTGGCCCATGGGCCGGCCCTGAAGAGTGAGAAGGTACAGAAAAGAGCACCCTGGAAAGAGGGGAAAGAGAGGCTAGTGGGGCTGGGAAGTGCATGGTTCTAGGGAACACGGAAAGCCCTGAGGGAGTGACTTTGTTGGGACCATTTGGAGTCCTGGCCTCCAGCTGCTCTTCCCTGCTAGAGATCTTTACTTTCCTTCTGATTTGAGTCACTGAAAGCTGTGTCAAAGTTGTTTACCAGCTCTGCTTCATGAGCACGTGTTGCCTTGCACTTGAGGATCAGAAGATAAGGTTTTCACCTGTTGGCCCACCTGACTGTTGGGTTTATAAGACTCCGTGGGCTTCTTACCAGTGACTAGAGGTCCGTATCTCCGTCTCTTTGTGTGTTTCAACCTCCAGCCTCTTGCCCGAAGTTCGTGAACCGTATGGTAGCACATGGAGCTCAGACAAGCGTTGTGTGCTGCAGACTTCCTGAGTGAATGTGTGTTTTTAACATAGGCACAAACATGTCAAGGACCCTAGAGCCTCAGACTTGGAAGGATGGCAAAGCCTTCCTTTGGGGACAGTGTGAGTGTTAACAATGTGTGCAGAAAACTCTCCCCTAGCTTCCTCCTCCCTGGAGATTTACAGTCTGAAGATTGCTCCCCCACAGAGACCATGCTACCAAGATTAGCTCAGCCTGTCCCTTTGATCCAGCTGCACACCATAAACCTGGCCTCCTTGTTTATCTGTGTGCAATAGGCCTGCCTCTCTGTTCAGCTCTATAAAACCATTGTGTGGCCTTCTTTCCCGGGCGCTGTGCTTTCTCCGGCAGAGAACCCACAGCATCTGATCCTAGCTTTCTGTGTCTGTCGTTTCTTCCCTTATAGCTCCTACGCAGGTCAAGTCCCTGAGACTGTGCATGGACATGGCTTAGGGTTGTCAATTTAACTATAACTGTAGGGCAGAGGGACTGTCCAGAGAGGAAATAGAATGTAAAGGTCCCCAGAGGGAGTCTCGAACTTGTGATGGGATTGCACTTGCACTGAGAAAGATGCAAACTGTTGGTACCATTTGGAGTCCTGGCCTCCAGCTGCTCTTCCCTGCTAGAGATCTTTACTTTTCTTCTGATTTGAGTTACTGAAAGCTGTGTCAAAGTTTGTTTACCAGCTCTGCTTCATGAGCACGTGTTGCCTTGGCCTTGA
The DNA here is from genome assembly GCF_000317375.1 of Microtus ochrogaster. NCBI lineage: Eukaryota > Metazoa > Chordata > Mammalia > Rodentia > Cricetidae > Microtus > Microtus ochrogaster. Next base: position 67,901,399 of record NC_022012.1, on the reverse strand, counting down.
GGATCAGAGGATAAGGTTTTCACCTGTTGGCACACTTGACTGTTGAGTATATAAGCCTTCAGAGTGCTATTGAATAAAGAGCTTCTTACCAGTGACTAGAGGTCCATGTCTCTGTGTGTCTTTGTGTGTTTCAACCTCCAGCCCCTTGCCCGAAGCTCGCTAACTGTATGGTAATGCATAGAGCAGACAGGCATTGTGTGCTGCAACTGAGGCCACAGGGAGCATCGTGAAGTGATGCAGAGATGTTTTGAGCTGCGAGGCCCATAGCAGTCAAAACTCAAAAAGTTCACAGAATTTAGCAGCCAAAAGCTGAGGTTTTATTAATTGTAGGTCACCCTAGTGGATAGCAACTACTATATCATGGGGGAAAAAAGTTGAAATGAAAAATGAGGGCCTGGGGTGCAGCTCAGTTGGTAGAAAAGTGTTCATCTAGCATGCATGAAGCCCCAGATTTAGTCCCAGCCCTGAATAAGCCAGATGCAATGACTCACACCTAGTCTCAGCACTTGGGAGAGGCAGGAACGTCAGTAGTTCGAGGTCATCCTCTGTACATACTGAGTTAGAAGTCAACCTGGGCTACATGAGACCCTGTCCCAATATAATAAACCTCAGATTCTAGAAGAACATGTTAGTCCAACCTTTTTCAGTAGCCCCTACTATGGGATTGTAACAGAAACCCTCTGTATGCAGAGGTAGACAAAGGCATCCAGGTGACTGTCTTTAAAAGGAAACAGGCTCAGACCGGACAGTGGTGGCCCACGCCTTTAATCTCAGCATTCGGGAGGCAGAAGCAAGCAGGTCTCTGTGGGTTTGAGGCTAGCCTGGTCTACAAAGTGAGCTCCAGGACAGTCTGTTACACAGAGAAATCCTATCTTGAAAAAAAAGAGAGACTCCACCCAGCCAGTGTCACAGATAATAAAGGCAGTAAGAGGCCGACAGGTGAGAAATGATGGGATTAGGGCTTTACCGAGACATGTGGCACAAAGCCCACACGTGTCCTTAAGCTATGGGAGAGATCTGCCTTAAAGCTGCTCAGCTGGTGACTATTTGGATGAATTAATATGTGAGCCATTCCTGTAATTCAACCTATACCGGAACTGAAGTGGTTAATCTAGTAAGGAAGTGAGCTCTCCACCTTGCTTTTGAAATCGGGTTTCCCATAACCCTGGAGCATGCTGATTCGGCTAGTCTGACTGTTCCAGAGATCCTCCTGTCCCCACCTCCGCAACACTGGAATTGCAGGCATGCAATTCCAGACTACTATGCCAGACTTTTTTTTTATATGGGTTCTGGGGCATTGAACTAGGGCCTTCATGACTATGCAATAAACTTTACAGACTGATCCATCTCCCCAGGCCAGGAACTTTTCCCCCTGCAAATATTTTCATGAAGAACACCTGCTGTGTCTGCGTGTGCTGCAGCCATGATCTCAGGCCTGCTAATTAAGAAGCCCATGTCAGGAGAACCCAGGAGGGAGTGGAAGGTGGAGGAGGAGAAGGGGAGTGGAGGATGGAGGAGGGGAGGGTGAAGAGGGGAGGGGAGGGTGAGGATGGGAGGATGAAGGAGGGTAGGGAGGGGAGGGTGGGGGGATGATGAAGTGGGAGGAGATGCAAGTGAAGGTGCAGTCTCGGGTGACAATCTACATTCAACCCGAGCCCATGGGTAGCTCTGGAATAAATGGCACCTCAGAACTAGTCCTTCCTCAATACTGGGTATTCCCATACTGGTCCACCATTGACTCGGGCTTCTAGAGACATGGAGAGTATGGAGGAGATGCATGAATTCACAGAAAAACCCTCTGGAGGTCACAAGAGCAGAGAGTTACCATCAAAGGACACAGAAGCTGGGAACGAAACACTCAGAACCAGATAGAAAGGAATGATAAGCTTTGAGTGGGGTGGTGCTTCTATATCTCTATTAGCACTATCTAGAAACCCAGTGGACAATATGAAAGAGTTGGGGAGAGAACATTTAATTCAGAAGAAGCAAGATTGAAAAGTTAAAGAGGCTACAGCAAAGTGCAAAATCTTATGAAACAAAATCTTGGGTCCCAGGCTTGAGACCACAGTCAACAACAACACAGGAGAGCCAGCTGCACAGCATTGTGGGCTAAGACCCCCGCGAAACACGGCATGATGGCAAACACCTGTAATCTCAGCACTTTGGCGTGGAGGCAGGTGGGTCAGGGGTTTGACGTCATCCTCCACTACACAGCAACTTGGAATTTGTCTCAACAAAGTCAAACAAACAAAGGTACAGTGAAGTTCAGTTTGCCGCTCAGTTTCGGAGTAGCTCGTCCCTCTGTGGTCCAGAAAACCTGATAAACTAGAAAGGCAAGAGTCCCCGGTGTGTGATGCTGACCCAGCCATGCCTGGAACTCGGCCTTCAGGTTATGATGCTATGGTTCAAAGGCACATAGAACCCCAGACTGATTTCAGAAGAACATGGACCCCATGTAATGGGATGTGTGAGTGAAGAAACTGGAGATTTTGTCCGGAGAATAAAAAGGGTTAAACACCCTCCACAGTCAGGGTAAGAGGAGAAAAGAGAGGTTGGGAAGGTGGGGGTGGGAGGCATGGTTAGTCCCAGGATGCGACTGGGACTTTAACAGTGGTCCCCAAGCCCACTGAATAATAGCAAAGTCGCCTGGCGTCCTGCTAATAGAACATGTGTGCTCCTTGACTACAGACACCCTGACTCTGTCAGCACACAGAAATCAATGCCCAAAAAGCCCCCGAGTTTTTCCTTAGGCATTCTCCACCATTTGTAGAGTATTGTCGGGATCTAGACAGCTGGAGACATTGATTGCATCAAGAACCAGAGAGGGCTCAGCCTCAGGGGGACAACGAGACAGAGAACGGATACAGTCACTCTTTTCAACTTCTCGACACCCATTGTCCCAAAGGTGTAGGACTCTAGGGCTCGGGTCAGAACAACAACATCAGCTGTTTATCTACTTTTTCCTTTGGGTTTGTTGTTTGTTTGCTCTAACCTGTGTCTGTTTAGTGTGCAGGTCAGAGGGCAACCAAAGGAGTCCGTGTGGGTCCCAGGGATCAAACTCAGTTCATCAGTCTTGACGGCCAAGTGCCTTAGCAGCTGAGCCATGTTCCTGGTCCTCGTTGATTCATTTATTCACTGTGGGAGGTGGGCTATGTGTGCATTTGTGCACAGGTGTTAAGGCCAGTGGTCAACCTTAGGTCATTTTCTACCTTGTTTGAGTTGAGACAAGGTCTCTCACTGAACCTGGAATTTGCCAGTTTAGCTGGCCTGGCTGGCCAGGGCTCCTGCCTCAGAGGCCTTCCCTGCATGGCACCATGTGGCTGGTCTGCTTGTTCAAGAAGCCCTTCACTGGCTGAGCATTTCCCTGGCCTCAGAGCACCACCAAACAGGAAGCTTCCCCTCAGTCCAGAGCCAAACTCACGCAGGGTTCTGTTTTTGCCGTTGTTTGCTCTGTTTGGGGGGATAGGGTCTTACACAGCCAAGGCTGGCTTTTAATTCCTGGTTTTCCTCCCTCTGCCTGCCCAGTGCTGGGTTCACAGGTGTGTGGACCACCGTGCTCGGCTGATGCAGGTTTCTCTCAGCCCCACCACTCATTAACTGGAGTCCGGATCGTCACCACCACTCTCCAAGTCTTAATCTTCTCTGTAAGATGACAGTCCTCTTGATGCACCACTGAACTGATACCATCTAATATAAGCTATGTCAGACTGTGCCGCAGCCCTGTGAAGTCCTTGTGGAAACTATGAGAGCCAGCCCGTTTCGTGGGTAGCACTGAGCGTGAAGCGGAACAGAATGACTCTTTAGATTTGGAGTGATTTTTTTTTTTTTAAGCAAAAATACTGAGTGTTCCTTGCTGGTGCCAATGGATGGCACTTGGGAAAGACTATTATAGGCACTTACTTTTCCAGTCTGTTTTGCTGTAGTAAAGAGCTCTCTATGCAGAATATATTTGCTCTCAGCCTGTGAGAAGAGAACCAAATAACTTCAAAACACAGAGGCATTCATCTTTCTATCCGAAGAAGACCAGCAATAGTCCTTAGTGTTATTTTTTCTGCTTTTCAGTTCTTTATGAATTTACATAGGCAGGCTTGTATTAAAGCTGTGAGGCAGGTATAAAACTCACTACAGAGCGTGGCGTACGAACAGTAGTTTCCTGTTTGATTTCTTCTGCCTTGGATACCCACCAGGCAGCTCCTTTTTCTACCTACAGGGCTTTCTGAGGTGCCAGTTGTCACTTCTGGTAGGGCCTCTGTGTGTGTGTCATGAGGGTTGTTCACAGCACAGGACTATGAGCTGGCAAGGGATTACACCCTGATATGCTGTACCCTAATGTGGGGCTGTGTCCACCAAGGGAAAGGATGCCATTTCTACCCACACAAAGCCATGTGAGCTGGTGGGTGCTCTACCCTGAATGTTGAGGGTCTCTTATTTGTTTAGCATGAGCCTTCTCTCAAAAATACTGTTGCTGTCAAAGCTTTCCCACCTTGATTGACAAGGACTCCTGTTCTCTGTTCACCAGTCATGATCCCAGGGGCCGTTCTTGCTTCCTCCACGCACTCTCTCACACCCAATATTCGATGTCTGCCTCTACCTTAAGTAGAATCTAAGTACTTTCCATCACCAGGTCTTAAGCTACTATCACCTTGCCTCTTGATCCTCCAAGGATCCTCTTGAAAGGTCCCTTCTGTCCTTAGCAGTGGAGTGTTCATAGCACAGGTCTCAGCTACCCTTTTTATCCACACTACTCTGCTTAGCTCTGTAATGGCTTCCCAGGTCTTCAGACAGAGGCCCAAGTCTTGTTCATTTGACCGACACCTTAAAGACCCTATCAGAAGAAGTGGGCCCCACAATAGTACCTGGTACACAATCACACCCAGAAGTCATTCCTGAATGAGTGAGTGGTCCTTCATCATACTCCTGGGGTTGTGAGCATGTCCGAGTCGGCCCTTCAGGATGCTAACTGCTCTGGGCAGCACTGTAGAGACCTTGGAAGAAGTCTACCTCTGGCCCCACTCTCCCTCAACCTGACCATTCGGCCTCCCACATTCTGCAGCCGGTCGCCTCATCCCCTCCTCTTCACAGACAAATGTTGCCTGCCTTGGGAATTTATAAAACCAAAGGAAAGCTAGACATGGTAATAATTCCAGTGGCTGTGGCAGCAGCCCTAAGAACTCAAGGCCAGCCTAGTCTCCATAATGAGTTCCAGGCCAGTAGGGCCACATAGTAAGATTCTGTCTTGAAAAAGAAAAACAGTTGAATTATAACTCTATGAAAAGCTCTGAAGTACAGGAACAGAAAGTCCTAGAAAAAGAGGAGGGGTAGAGAAAATCTGAAAAGGCCACCCCAATTGTGTGGGGACTGTCCACACTCTGGCACATCTATGCCCTCCTGGATATCCACGGCTCTCTTCGCCTGAGTGTACGCCTTTGATGTCAGGCACTAATCCCACATCAGTTCAGACATCTGTGTGGTCCTGAGTCTCTGGCACCAGTCACAGGTGTCAGTCCCACAAGCCCTGCTTATCTGCAACCTTGGGGCAGGGATGGGAGGGAAGAGGGGAGGCTGCGTGCTGTTGCTAAACCAACAAACACAGGTGTCTGGTCCTATCAGCACCCATCAGCTGGGGTCATATCACCAGGATCTCTCTCGGTGACTGCTTAGCTCCCTGATGCAGCTAAGAGAGCAGGAAGACATCCCGGGCAGTAGTTACTGAGGTTCACTGGGGTAGATTGGATATGGATCCATGCCTCTCGGTGGTGGTGGGAAACGACCATGGCAGTATACCTCAGCTGCCTGGATTTAGAGAAGATGGAGTTCAGCTGAAATGGGAGGGACCAGCATGTAAGCCGTGTCCCATGACAGCCTACTCCATCAAGCCGAAATGGGGAGTCTGAGATTAAACAGCTGCGAGCTGACAGGTGGCTGAGTCCAGCCACAGGGAGTCCCGAAGAGAGGTCACCCAGCACAGAGTGAGCTGACAGAGTGCCTTGGCCATCCCAAGAAGGGGCTCTATCCAGATGGCCTTTACAAGGAGCTGAGCATCTGTCCCTCCTTGGTGACAGGTTCCTGAAACAAGATTGTTCTGAAGAAAGGACCTGATATTGGGTGAGGCGGTTCCCTCCAGTCCAGGATAGTTCGTGGAAGCCCCTGATATTCTCCACTCCTTGCGGCTAAGAATGAAGAGGACCTAGGCAGTGCCTTGTGGCCTCTGCAACTGAACCCTCACACAGTTCCTCCCTCTATGGCTGTGATGGTCTTGGCTGAAGGGCTCCTCCCCTCCCCCATCACTGCTGCCGAAGTGCATCTCCCAACATGCCATTGTTTTTGTTTGTTTGTCTATCTCCTTTAGGACAGGAATGCCGTATGCTTCTGTTACACGAAACAAATAGCAAGAAATGAACACAATGTGCTAAATAAGAGGTCCCCCTGCATCAGGCTATGAGTTCAAATACTGTGACTACTCATTATAAGAGTAATCAATCACTTTTCTTCCTTGAGCCTCAGTGTCTCAATCTGTAAGATGGGAGGTGGTCATTCTTGCCTTTTAGGGTTATTAGGGTAGAGTCAACGGTGCTGAAAAGATGCCCAGTCGGTACTGGGTAAGGTGAGAGGTTGTTTCCTGTGCCCTTTACTCAACCGTAATCCACAAAGATCTGATTATTTGGTAACCGGAGAGAATGTAGGGAGAAAGAGTCAAAGAGGAAGAAGCAATGGAGGCATTCTGGGAAAGCCTTGTCCCTGCGAGGTGAAGGGGCATTGGCGGTAAATGAGACCAGAAACTCTGGAGTCTGAGATGGGAGGGAGGAAGTTGAGGGGAAGAACATGACCGAGCTTAAGCCGTGTCTCAGAGCCTGTGTACTATTTCAGAGCGGCCCAGCTTCGGTCTGCCCTCTGTGACTTAGTGTCTTGTCACAAACATCTCCGCACACACTGTCTTGACTGTGTTTATCTCCCCCAGCAACATTCTCCATGGACAAGCAGCAGGGCATATCATAAATACCAGGCGTTTCCTCCCTCTCGGTGAGATCTCAGGACAATGTATTTATCGCTGGCTCATCATATGGGCCACCACACATGCTACAGAAGATAGGAAACAGTCTGTATTAACAGGGAACTGGGGAGCCTGGCTCTCTGGCATCCTGTCTCCCATGGGCTGGGCCAGGCCGGATACCCCACCGCAAGCCTACTTCCGGTTGCCTCCATTCCCCTCCCTCAGCAAAATTGTTCAGTGCTTTCCTGTCCTGGCTAGAGAGGGACCTTTGTCCTGTCTGCATCTGCATTGGGGTGAAAGGGGAAGGTGTGTCGGACTGAGGGTTCCTCCTCCGCTACTGTTCTCGCAATTTGAGCACCGCCTCCCTAGCAGGACTGTGAGTCACAGAGTCCATATTCAGACAGTGGGTTTTATGTTAGGTTATTTTGTTTAAAACCCAAAGGAATCAAGCAGTTGCAAATGTGCCATGAGTTAAAATTTAAAAGGCTAGTAGCGTTTGTTTTGAATACTTGACTAAGCTCATCTCAGCTGGCTCAGTACACTGTGGTGACTGGGCGGTTTGAAATGGGCATCAGAACACAGCCTCACTTTGATCAACTAACCTAGCTTACGTCACCTTGTAGAGCCATACAGTCTTGCATTCATTCCTTTTGCTAGCCACCCTTTCACCTGCTAGCTCAGCGTGCATCCTTTTATTGTGACTTTTAACTGGCCAAGTGTTCTAGGGCTGTAGGAAATGCAGAAGTGTTAAGAATCCTCCCTTGCCTTGGAGAAGCATGAGGGAGTAGTAGGAAAGAGAGGTGGGGCGGCCTGAAAGGGTTGGTGACTTGGAGACCTCACCCTGTAGTAGGGACAGAGACGGAGCTGGCCTACTACTCATATATACACATGGTGTCCACAGTTGTCCTGAATTTCACCGTTAAATTTTATCCTGAAGGCCCTGGGAAGTTCCTGATGCCTTTCAAGGAGAATAGTTCTACAAGACCAGACAATGAATAGCTTCTCTAGACTGTTACACAAATAAGGGGGCACAGGATAAAGGCTATGGCTTTCCTTACTCAGGTGTCTGCTTCGGATGAATGCATAGACTACTTGAAAGAAGTTCAACAAATCATCCTTCACGACTAAATGCGAGATGTTTCAGAATAGCAGAGATAAGTGGGAGCAGGGGAAGAGAATTGGGACCTTTTGAAAGTCTAGAAAAAGTTTGGGAACCCACAATGGGAATCCAAGCAAAAAGGAAGCAAGGGATGGAGAAATGATTGACAACATCCTGTCATTGAGGTTGTGCAAATTCAAACCACAGAAAGATAGCTTCATACATATGACAAAATAAAGAAAACCCTTCACTTTTCCTGTGCTGCCAGCAGGGAGCAGAGTATAAAGTGGCGCAACTGCTCTGGGGAATGCTAGTTCCTTAGATGGATAAATATAGACAGAGCACTGGCCCAACATATCACTCCCAAGCATACAAACAAGAGAAATAAAAGTGCAGGTCCACTCAAAAGTCTAGCCACCGGCACCTACAGCATTATTCATAGTAGTTAAAAAGTAAAGACAGGGCTGAGCGGGCACCTCAGCCCTTAAATGTGCTTGCTTTACAAGCACGAGGGACCTAAGTTCAAGCCCCAGAACCCATGTGAAAAAGCCAGGCATTATGGTGTGAGCTTGTCATCCTGGCACTGGGGAGACTGAGACAAGCAAGTCTCCAGGGTTCCCTGGTCCGTCAGCTAAGCCTACTTGGTGAGGACCAGACTAGTGAGAAACCTTGTCCCATGCCCCACCACCCCCAATTCACCAGAGACATGACAGCCAAGGTTGTCTTCTGGCCTCCACACACATGGGTTTACTCATTTCCCAACCCCATGTAAGTAAAGGCAACCCCGATGCCCATCAGCTAACAAATGGATGAAATGTGGCCAACAGCCCAGGCAATCGATTTGACTGATGTCTTCTGAGCACCCCAATAACAAAGGCAAGAAGGCAGAAGAAAGGAAAGAGCCCATATAAATAGCAGGGGTTGTGTTGCTCAGGGCATCTGTGGGTCCCCTATAGAAAGTTTCCCATATTATCTCATTATGTGCTATGTATGTTTATGTGCATATTAACATATAACAATACATACATTGTGCTGCATCCTCCCTGTGAAGGCGATGCTCTCATAAACTTCAGCTTCCAGGTGGGAAAACTGACTTCTAGAAAGATTACACAATTAGCCTATGGTCTGACAATCAAAAAGGATGGAGTAGAAACATAAACCAGGCTGCTGACCACACACATCCGTGGAGATGATGCTGCCTCCCTGAGGGTCAGGACTGGAGACAGGTGCAGGTGGAGGTCATGAGCTGTTACTGACTTGGGAGGGGCCTTCATGGCTGTGGTCTCAGCGAGGGTGAACTGGTTCTATGAGTGTGGCAATGGCATGCAGAACTGCACGTGGATGGAGGAATCTGTGGTTATGACTCAGGGCTTTTGGAGATGGGCTCATTTACACCTTGGCTCGTTTACAGCTTGATGCATTCCAAGGTGTGGAGGAAATGAGGCTGGACAAAGTGTGGCAGTTGCCTGTGGGGCTTTGACAACCAAGGCGGGTTGCATATAATCCTGAGTGGTAGAATGTAGATATAGTCCATGTCTAGAAATCCTATGAATTTCAGAGAGATGAGCATGCCAAACATATGTCTCTGGGGGATTCCTGCCACCTACCAGCCCAACGTGGCGAGGAGCAGACTCCTGAGGAGCAAAATAGTTTGTCAGTGGTTTCCAAACTTTGTTATGGATAGTGCCTCTCAGCAACACTATGAACAGTGTTTAATATACAATTGTATGTTAAAGAGTAATTAACCTATTTTCAACATTTCCATTAATCAAGGAGATTTACAACAGGCAATCAGAGCCTCTGCTGGGTGGAGTACCGGTTCTCCCTGGCTGGAATGCTGTGAGCCCTAAACTAAGAAACAGCCACCTCACTGGCCAACGCAGCTCCCTGTGGGAGCCATGTGGTCTCCTCCTGTAATATTCTCAGAGTAATAGAATGTCTTCGGGTCCCTGTGGACATATCTCCAGGCCCTGAGGAGTGCCTGGGTCCTGTGCCGGGAGTCACCATCCTCATTCTGTCCTTTGTGGTAAGGGTCAACACAGTAGGAAGCAGTGCAGAGTGCAAACGGCTGAGGCTGAGGCCGAGGCCAAGGCCAGTGCTTGGGCCGCTGGAGGATGGAATGGCAATAGCAGAGGAGGAGCCAATGCTGAGATTGCTCACACTTCTCTCTCTGGCTTTCTCAAAAGTTATTCAGCATGTGGGGTTTTTTTTTTGTTTTTTTTTTTTGTTTTGTTTTTTTCAAAAAAGGCAATCCAACAGGTGTGGAGCCTACACTGCAATAAGTATAACGTGAACCGGTTTTGTGTTTTTAACTTTTCTAGTAGCCATTTTTTCCTTTTCTTTTATTCCGTTGAGACTAGGACCTCATTCATGTTAGGTGCAAGTGCTCTACCACTGAGGTGTATCCACTCCCCTCTTAGCCACAGTTGAGAGAGAGAGAGAGAGAGAGAGTCAGAGATTGAGCCAGGTGTGGTAGTGAATGCCTTTAACCCCTGCATGTGGGAGGCAGAAGCAGGCATATTTCTGTGTTCAAGGCCAGCCTGGTCTACTGTGCTTGGACTTTTTCTGTCCTTCCTGCCAGCTCCCAAATAACCACACAGAGACTTCTTGTTGATTATGGAACCTTGGCCAAGAGCTTAGGTTTGTTCTTAACTAGTACTTATAACTTAACCCATATCTTTTAATTTACACTCCTTACACGGCTCAGTTACCTTTACTTTGTAAAGCCCATGTTGCTTGCTCTGCATCCCTGACATCTTCTCACAACTTCACCCTTCTTCTTCCCAGCATCCTCTGTGCCCAGAAATCCTGCCTAGCACCTGGCCATTCTGCTCTTTATTAAACCAAAGTGAATAACACATCTTCACAGGGTACAAAAAGATTATTCCACAATAGTCTACATAGTGAATTCCAGGATTACATAGAGAGAGATCCTGTTTTAAACATTTCATTTCATTTTTAAAATGTATTATTTAGGGGACTGGAGAGCTGGCTCAGTGTTCAAGAGCACTGACTATTTTGTCAGATAACCTAGGTTCGGATATTAGCAACCACATAGAGGCCACAAACAGACAACAGTCTACAACTCCTGTTCCAGAAAACCTCTCCATGGCTGCTACGTGCACACCGTGCACATGCCTATACATATACTCAGGCAAGCACACAGACATGTATAGTAACTAAATATTTAATAAAATAAAATTTTTATTTGCATATGTGAAGGGATATGCGCACGTGAGTGCAAAAAAGCTGGAGTTGTGAGCTGCTCAACACGGGTGCTTGGAACTGAACTCAGCTCTGCAAGAGCTGTAAGCATTCTCAACAAGCCCTCTACCACTGAGCTGTTCTCCCAACAGCCCTTTTAGCCCATTTTAGAGAAAAAAAAACAAGCAAAAATGAATTATACTAGTATATTTTATTTAATCTGTACACCCAAATAGTATAATTTCATCATTGACATCCATGTCACAGTTAACGCTGCAACAGTAAAGACTAAGGTTTGGAGGTCCACTTTGGACTTATGAGCTCACCATCTGTTGTGACTAGCTCTACCCAGAGTGCTCAGGAGCCATGGTGATTAGTGGCTACACAGCTAGTCAGAGGAGGGTCTTCAATTGAGGGCATCTTGGGACCATCTCCAGACTCCAGGCCAGTGCTGGCCCTGCTGTAGTACAAACCGTGCTTTGTTTCAACCCAAAGATACCCTTAAAAGGTCTTCCAGTGCCAAGCAGTGGTGGCATGCACCTTTAATCTCAGCACTCGGGAGGCAGAGACAGGCAGATTTCTGTAAGTTCGAGGCCAGCCCGACTGCAGAGTGAGTTCCAGGACAGGCTCCAAAGCTACACAGAGAAACCCTGTCTTGAGAAAAACAAACAAAAACAACAACAATAAAAGGCTTCCCAGCCCGTGACCTATTTCCCAGCACAGTTGCCTGGGACTGGACCCTACAGAGTCTACAAGGTCTCAGGAACCTTAACTCCATTTAGTTAGATGGGTTCCCAGCTTTCTTGACCTTTGACATTTCTCTTACCACATCTCCCTCCTAGTCTTTACCAAGTGGCCAGTTCAGTGGCTATTTTCTGGTTATGCTGACTGGGATTTAGAACAAGGCTAATTGCAGGAGAAGCTGAGAAGCCATGAGAGAAAGGCCTCCCAGAGCAAGCTCCCTACAATGCCCCAGTCTCTGGTTCAAGTCCTCTGCCCGTGGGCTCTGGGAGAGACTCCTCAAACTGCAGAGCAAGCTCCCCTTGGCACTCACTGCAATCTGTGTTTTCAGATGTTTGCAGCCAACTGATCCTGACAACCCCAGCTCACCTTGAGGCCTGGGCCACCTTCCTGGGTTCAGATTGGGCTGGAGCCTGTGCCTTATTTCTGTGGTTGCTTCTAGATGGCAATGCCACCATTTTGTCGCAAAAGCCCATTAGCATTTTAAGACAAATAGTCTAGGGACAAGGGTCAACAATAGATGCAGTCACATGCTCTGGGCTTTGGGGTCCTCCTGTGTCCTCTGTCTAGCAGAGAGGACTGGTGGCCCCTGTGACCCTATGTCCTGTCCATCTCATATCCTGTTTCTCTTGCTGGAAGCTCCAAGCTGCCCATAAATTTCTCCCAGTGCCCAGTGACATTGTATGGTTCCTTCCTGTCCAGCTCACACCAATTTGCCAGGTGTGTGTGTAGCTGTTCGGTTCTTCTCTCTGCTTGGTTCTCTTGTGGAATATTGTTTTAAGATGTGTTACATTTGTTTATGCTCTGGAACATTTGTTTTAATGATGCAAAGATGTGTTGCATTCTTTTATGTTGCATTTGTTTAACTCTGTGAAGCTGGGTTACTTTGCCTGTCTAAAACACCTGATAGTATACTAAAGAGCTGAACAGCCAATAGCGAGGCAGGAGAAAGGATAGGTGGGGCTGGCAGCCAGAGAGAATAAATAGAAGGAGAAAAGGAGAGAAAAAGAGAAGAGGAGGAGCACACCAGGGGCCAATCATCCAGCTATACAGTGAGCCTTGGAGTAAGAGAGAAAGTAAGATTACAGAAGGAAGAGGGGGGGGAAAAAAGCCCAGAGGCAAAGGTATATTTTAAGATAAGAAAAGCTGGCTAGAAACAAGCCAAACTAAGGCCAGATGTTTATAAGTAAGCAAAGTCTTCTTATGCAATTATTTAGGAGCCAGGTGGCAGACCCCTCAAAGAGCAAAGAACAAAGAGCCATAGTGCTAAGAATAAAAACAACAACATTTTGGCGTTCCAACATGGGACTAGGGTAAAAGAAAATCCAACAACAGGGAATCTGACACCTAGCTCCATTCCTGGATGGTCGGCCTCTTGGCAGCAGAGACAGGGTTCGTTGCCAATTCTCTACTCTGGTTTCTTCTCGTCTGTTTTCTTCCTGTGTCTAGAAAGTAAGGGAGGTGGTGTGTCAGGAGAATGGGGCATAAGAGGGGGCATCTATAAAAGTAAGGGAGGTGGTGTGTCAGGAGAATGAGGCATAAGAAGGGGCATCTTATAAGAGCAGGGAAGTTGGTGGGAGGACTGGAGACCCCTCCCCACCAGGGTCACATGAAAGGGACAAAGCATGGATCTCCAAATGCAGAGAAGGTAGGTGCTGTGCTAGTTAGTGACCTGTCTTTCTCTTCTCCATGACTGCCCCTGGAGCATCTAGCCTTCCCCAGATCCCTGACCCATCTCCATGCTCTGGAATGTTCTCTTTCTTAATCAGCTGCCTCTAATTCTATCACATGTGCCCCTATCCAGTCCTTCATTCCCAGGACCTAAGAACCTGGGAATCTCAGTAGGTGCCCTCCAGACTCCAACCTACACCTACATAGCAGGGCAGGAGGGAAGCAGAAAGGGGGTAAGAAAGAAGGAAATAGGGGATACTGTGCCAGACATTGAGAGCAAAGGATAGTATGGAGTTTCTGCTGAAGAAATGGCTTACAGTTAAGACCTCTCACTGCTTGAGTTCCATTCCCAGCACCCACAAAGCAGTT
>NC_022012.1:67885598-67887019 GCF_000317375.1 Microtus ochrogaster | reverse complement strand
ACAACCATCTGTAATGAGGTCTGGTGCCCTCTTCTGGCCTGCAGGCATACACACACAGACGGAATATTGTATACATAATAAATAAATAAATATTTAAAAAAACTAAATAAGAAAGGTAATATGCAGTCAAATTAAACACTAGGCCAGACATGACCTCCCCAAGGACAGCCCACTAGCAACTGAGTCTTAGCACGGTGCTGCCAGGGCAGGGCAGGAATGGTATCTCTGGGGAGAAAGTCAAGAGGGTTTGTGTTAATTGCTCCTTTTACTGTTATTGAAGAGTACCTTACAATAGCTACTTAAGGAAGATAAGGTTCATTTTGGCTCACAGTTTAAGGGCATACAGCTCATCGTGGTGGCAGGAGTCTGAGGAGGCTCGTCACATGTGTCCAGTGTCATGAAGGACAGCAATGAATGCTGGTACCAGCTCTGTCTCCTTTTTGCTCAGTCTGGTTCTGCGTCCAAAGAATGGTGTCCCCTATCTTCAAGATGTGTTTCCCAATTCAGTCAGTCCTACCTGGAAGCATTTTCACAGACATGCACACGAGTCTTGTTTCCAGGGTGGCTGGAAAACGCAGTCGGCAATGAAGAGGAGTCATCACAAAATGTGAGCGAACCAGCATCCTTCTCCCGAACTCCTCAGGGGAATCAGAGATACAGGTCCCTCTGCATGTGCCCCTGCTTGCACATCTGTGAGCCTGCTTGCACATCTGTGCATCGGAGCATCCTCAAGAGGGACCAAGGTCTCCAGGAATTAAAAACAACTCATGAACATTTTGAAAAACGAATCTAAGAACAAACAAATGTTTCTTGCAGTCCTATGTGTTTCAGAAACTTCTCTTGACTCTGGGAAATTATATCTCGAGTCAGACACGCATGGTGTTTGTGATTGTTAATTAATCCAAGTCTAAGAGAAATAAACATTGAGGCACACTGTGTTCTGAGTGCTACCCAGCCCACTGCACCCTATGGTGCACTAATCAACTATTCTTCCTAAAACTAAATAAATGACTATTGGATATTTATTTAAGAGACAAAACTTTAGATAAAAGGAAAGTCTGACTTCAGACAAGATTCATGTTCAAATACCAATTATGCAATTCTAGGTGTTATATTTATGTAAGTGGGCCAGTATAATAGCACATGCCTATAATTCAAGCTAGTTAAAAACCTGAGACAGGAGGATCACAAGTTTGAGTACTGCCTAACTATATAGCAAGTTGAAGGCCAAACCAGACAAGTTACCAAGATCTGCCTCAAAATATAAAATTATAAAAATAAAGAGTCGAGGATATACCTCAGCACCAGACCCACCTCCACCCTCTGACTCCACAAATAATCATCTCATGAATTAAATAATAAAAGGAATAGAAGTTGGCTCAGTGGTTAAGAGCACTCGTTGCTCTTGCAGAAGAGCTGGG
>NC_022012.1:67879541-67885237 GCF_000317375.1 Microtus ochrogaster | reverse complement strand
GATCCGCCTGCCTCTGCCTCCCGAGTGCTGGGATTAAAGGCGTGCGCCACCACCGCCTGGCTTTCTTCCCTCTTTCTTCTTCCTGTGTCTTTCCTTTGAGATAAGCTCTCCGCAAGTAGCCCAGGCTGGCCTTGAAATCAAGGGTCTGCCACAACCTTGCGAGTACAGTGACACCTTATCCAGCTCATAGAGGTCTTTTTCAATAAAGAGCCTCCACGAGGGAGGGAGAAGTTTTGATTAATGCCACCCACCCAGGAAGCAGGGTACAGTAACATGTGCAGCTCAGAAACACACTGGGGACTTTTCAAAGGGAGCTGGGTGAAACCACAAGTCAACCCGGCCCAAGGAAACAGATTAACCCGGGGAGCTGGAGGAGAGGACTGGCCTAGAGAAGCAAGGGCTGTGACTCTGCTCACTGTGTGTCAATTAGCAAACACAGATAGGAGGGCAGACGTCCACACCTTACCGCGATGGCCTTGGACAGAGGGCAGGGGTGAGTCCTGGGTGACAGACTGGGCACTGCAGATGCCTGATGAATGTGGAAGAATATTATTTCACATAGGATGACGCCTAGCTGAAGGGGAAAGTCCGTATTTGTGTTGCTTTTATTGGTTGATGAATAAAGCTGTTTCGGCCAATGGCTTAGCAGAGCAAAACCAGGTGGGCAATGTAAGAGAAATACAGATAGTAGGCAGAGCCATGGAGATGCCATGGAGATGCCAAATGTGAGAAGGACACCAGAACCTTACCAATATGCTACAGACTTGTGGCAATATATAGATGAATAGAAATGGGTTAATTTAAGATGTAAGAGTTAGTTAATAAGAAGCCTGAGCTAATAGGCCAAAAAGTGTTGTAATTAATATAGTCTCTGTGTGATTATTCAGGTCTGGGCAACTGGGAAATAAGCATAGTCTCCTTTACACCTGGCTAACTGTAGTACTGTCACCTTGAGAACTGGTCTCTGCTGAGACATGGTTGCCCCCACCCCAAAAGTTCCCATGACCCCAGCCTAGTCTGTCCCTTTTGGACCCCATTTCCAAACTCTAACTCTCCTCACTGCATCAGTACTTGGGGTTTTGAACCTCCACCCCATTGCCCATGTGAGACTTTTTTTAAATCCCAAAATAATCACCCGTATTCAGCTTCCTCTTTTTTGCTAGGGAAATTTGCCTGTCGCTTCTTAATTGTCCTGATCAATCTGTCAGTAGTATAGTTTCCTGCCATCTTTATAGCCCTGACCCTTCTCAGATGAAAACCTTTTCCTATGTGGCCTTGGAAGTTGTCAGATCTGCCATTCTTCCTACAGGAGGGGCGTGTAGAAAGTTCGGGAGCCTGGCAGAGGGTGTTTGGATTGGGAATGAGAGTGAACAGCCTGCTACGTTCATCAGGCATCTACAGTGCCCAGTCTGTCACCCAGGACTCACCCTGCCCTCTGTCCAGGGCCATCGCGTTAAGGTTTGGACGTATGCCCTCCTATCCGTGTTTGCTAATTGACCCCTGGTGAGGAGAGTCACGGCCCATGCTTCTCTGGGCCAGTCCTCTTCCTCCAGCTTCCCGGGTTAACCTGAGAAAATACAAGAGACAAACCCCAAATAGCTCTGTCCACACTGCCCTTTGGATTCTGGGAAGCCTGATGTTGTGGTTTGACTGGCCTTGATTGGGATGAAAAACCTGAAACAGAAAACAGCCTTATTCTCTGCTCGCCTTTGGGTTGTACACCACGTAATACCTTCTGTGCTCCCTGCTGCCACCCAGTGGCTATTTTGACAAAGGTCAGCTGAGAAATTTAATTCAGGGGCTCTTAATAGTCATCCATGGTACCAGCAGACTGGCTTAAATCCTTGAGATTATTCTGATGCACTTTCAGAGTTTAGGAGAAGGCAAAAGGGCTTGTTGCTGACAAGTCTCATGACCTGAGTTCAATTCCAGACCCACATAGTGGAAGGATAGAGCACCTTCCCACACAAGTGGTCCTCAGACCTCCACATAAGAACTCAGTCACGTGTGGATCCTCACACATGCCATGAATAAATGTAATCTTTAAAAAAAAAATTATGAAAAGAACTAAAACTCTTCAGTAGTTGTCTAAAAGTACTCATCTCCTTTCCAGGGAAGACAAAACCTGAGCACAGTATTTAAAGCACCATGAGCTGGGGAGATGGCTCCGTCCATGAGCACCTTGGGGAGAAGCATACAGACCAGAGTTCTGATCCAGAGCCCATATCAAAAGCTAGACGCTGCAGCGCATATGTGTACCTCTGGCCTCCGCAGGCATGCACACCCACTCACACGCATGTGCACGCACAGGCATGCCTTCCAATCTGTTTTCTAACTATCTTCAATCATCCTCCATTCACCCTATGCTCTAAGGCAACTCAAAATGCCTGCGGTCCACCCTTCATCCCTGTGTTCACTTTCCCTAAAGTGAACTCATTGGAATGATGGTTATTTCAAAATAAAAGCCTCCAAGCCCTCACCTGTTGTCAGGCCCTCTCAGACACAGCGTCCTCCAGGAAGCCTTCTCTGATTGCCCTAGCAGACAATGGTCAATTCCTGTTTTGAACCTCGCACTTCGTTTTTCAGTGCTTCAAATTTTAATTCTTCCTTAATGAGTTCTTAGTGGACTTTTCTGACCCAACGGAGCCTGAAGTCTGAGCCCTCCTCGTTTCGGCATTGGCTGGTGCAAAGCAAGGACACAGCAATCTCTCTCTTTAAAGAAACTGTCAAACAGGGACACATGGCAAACGCTGGGATCAGAATCGTTAGAACAGAAGCGAATAGAGGAGCATGACGCGACCCTGGCAAATGAAACCGTGATGGGTCTACAGCTCTCCCAGAGACTCTGCCTCTGACTGGTGAGGCCGCTTTCACAACAACCAGGAACTGCTCTAGCTCTACGAGAAGAAGCCATTGGCGCCCTCTTCTGGCTACTGCATGTATTACACCAGAACGCTACAGGTAACCCGGAAAGCCTTCCAGCTCCATCCTCTTTGTTGTTGTTGTTTGGTTTAGTTTTTCGAGATCCATCTGCTTCTTAAAGAGCCCATGGGAAACCCTGAAGCCTGCAGAAAACTTGAGTGCCACAGCTACCCTTGATGCTTAGTGATTACGGATTCTGTCTCCCACAGACTACACGGCTTTGATCCAAGCCTGTGGTCACGCAGCAGATGAGGCCAACACCGGACAGTAATTTACGCAGTTAGCCTCCCCGTTAGCCTCCACCCTCCTTTCCTTTCCTCCCTAGAGTCTCTTTGGTCTCAACACTGTGAACTGTTCAGGTAGAGATACCTCAGGTCTCATTTGAGACTTGGGGCAAGAGAGGAACTTGAAACAGCACGAGAGACTGTGTGCTGGCAGCTTTCATGCCAACTTGACCCAAACTAGGGTCATCTGAGAGGAGGAAATCTTAAATGAGGAGCTGTCTCTTTAAGACCAGGCTGTAGGCAAGCCTGCAGGGCATTTTCTTGATTAGTGATTAATGTGGGCAGGTGGTCCTGGGTTCTATAAGAAAGCAGCTGAACAAGCCAGCAAGCAACCTCCTCCGTGGTCTCTATATCAGCCCCTACCTCCGGGTTCCTGCCCTTAACTGCCTTTCCTCCCCAAATTGGGGAGATGGGAAACGGCAGAGGATGAGCAAGAGGTCCGGAGCTCCCGGAGCAGAGGATGAGCAAGAGGTCCAGAGCTCCCAGAGGGAAGCGGAAGAGCGGGGGAAAGGAAGGTAAGTGGAAAAGCCAGTGGCTTGGGTTCACACATGGGGATTTGGCTTTTGCAGGCCTCGGCCTCTGCCACCTCACCCCTCTCAGAGGTACCCCCTTTGTGTCGCTGGTGCTACAGTCACTGGCAAAAGCAAACCCTGTGAACAGCCTTTCTTGAGGGCCACTCCCTGGAGCATGAGTCCTGAGGGCTAGTTACTGCCGTCCTTTTGGTGAGCCGTCTAGCAAGCTTCCTGAGAGGCTCCAGGGGGAGGCGTCAGCCGGAGGGTTCCCAGTCCCCGGACCCACACTTTCTCCTTTATCTTGTGAAAATCCTCTCAGGTCTTTCTGTTGCTGCTGGTGGTGAAAGTCTCAGGTAGCTCAGGCTGGCCTGGAATTCACTGTGTACCCAAAATGACCCTGAACACCTGACCCTCCTGCCTCTACCTCCCAAACACTCAGGTTACAGGAGTATGCTACTGACTGACTTCAATTAGCTTTACTTTTTTGCTTTGTTTTTTTATTTTTGTTTTTGTTTTGGGATTTTTGTTCAGGCAGTGGTGGCGCACGCCTTTAATCCCAGAACTCGGGAGGCAGAGGCAGGCGGATCTCTGTGAGTTCGAGACCAGCCTGGTCTACAAGAGCTAGTTCCAGGACAGGCTCCAAAATCACAGAGAAACCCTGTCTCGAAAAACCAAAAAAAAAAAAAAAAAAAGTTTTTTTCTGTGTAGCCCTGGCTGTCCTGGAACTCGCTCAGTAAACCAGGCTGTCCATGAACTCAGAGATCTGCCTGCCTCTGCCTCCCGAGCGCTGGGATTGAAGAAGGCATACGCCACCACTGCCCAGCTCTTTATTCTTTTTTTGAAGAGTTAGTTTATTTTATGTATAAAAGTGTTGTGCATACATGGGTGTATGTGCACCGTGTGTTTGCAGGGCCTGTGGAGGCCAGAGTGGGTATTGGATCCCCTCGACCAGGAATTCTAGATGGTTCTGAGCTGCCATGTGGGTGCTGAGAACTGAACCAGGCTCCAGAAGAGCACCAGTGTTCTCACCTCCGGAGCCACTGCTCCAGCCCCTGCCTTTGATTTTTTCTGGCCACCCAGGAACTCTGGGGACATGAAAAGGTTAGCTTGGAAGACATAGAAACTGAAAACATTTGGGCCTCATTTTTCACTTCTGGGAGACTTATTTTTCACTGTTTAACGTATTGTGGTATTTACATGTTCTATGAGATGCCACTTAAAAAATAACACAGACCTAATGTATAAAATTAAAAGATAAAGAATAGAAAAATAATACTTTATAAAATATACCTCCATTGGGGCTGGAGAGATGACTCAGCGGTTAAGCGCACTGACTACTCTTCCAAAGGTCCTGAGTTCAATTCCCAGCACCCATATGGTGGCTCACAACCATCTGTAATGAGATTTGGTGCCCTCTTCTAGCCTGCAGGCAGATATGCAGGCAAAACACTGTATACATAATAAATAAATCTAAAAAAATATATACCTTCACAACAGCACATAAAGGAAACTGTCGCATGTGGTGGGGGCTTTGTCAATTTGACAGAGCCTGGCTTCACCTAGGAAGTGTCTCAGTGAGGTTGTGTCTACGTTGGGTTGGCCTATGTCTGTGAGGGACTGTCTGGATTAACTGATGTGGGAAGACCCAGACCAGTGTGGGTGGCACCGTTCCCTAGGCATGGAGTCCTAAACGGTGTAAGAGTCAAGAAATGGAGCTGATAGGAAACATATGTGTTGTATGCATTTATTCTCTCTGCATGACGTGAGTGGCTGTTTGGAATTCCCATCTTGACTCCCCCACAATAGTGGATTATAACCTAGAATCGTAAGGTGAAAAATCCCATTCTTTCCTAAGTTTCTTTTTATCACGGTGTCCCATGATGGCAACCGGAATGAGAGGAAGACACCCTGACCAAAGAGCTGAGTAGAGGGAACAAAGAGTCTGTCGTGTGTGAGTGTGTGTGTGAGTGTGTGTGTG
>NC_022012.1:67854669-67878716 GCF_000317375.1 Microtus ochrogaster | reverse complement strand
TTATTAGGCTGCTATTCCCATGCTCTAATTTAGGCACAATTGCTATAAACTTTCTCTACTACTGTCTACTTACCCAGAAATTTTGCTACACCATGTTTCACTTTAATTTATTTCAAGAAAATTAAAATTTTTTTGTTTCTTCATTGACCCAATGGTAATTTGGGAGTATATTTAATTTCCCTGTATTTACAAAATTTCTGCTATTTCTCTTCTTCATTTTTCTAGTTTTTTCTCATTGTGCTCATAGAAATAGGCCTGGTATGATTTTTTTGAATTTGTTGAGAGTTGAAATGTAGCCTGAGACTGTTGCATGGGTTGAGATAAAGAATGTAAATCCTGGGGTTGGGGAGATGGCTCGATGGTTAAGAACACCTGTTGATCTGATCTTATGGAGACTTGGAGTTTAGTTCCCAGCACCCACATCCAGCAGCTCACAACCAGCTGTAACTACAGCTCCAGGAGATCCTAGGCCATCTTTTGGCTTCTGTTGGCAATGAGCTCATGTGCACATTCAAACACACACACACACACACACACACACGGATATACTTAAAAGAAGGGATATATTTTATTTTTATTTTTATGTATTTTTATTTTTATTTTTAATGTGCATTGGTGTTTTTCCTGCATGTATATCTTCATGATAGTGTTGGGTCCCCTGAAACTAGAGTTACAGAGAGTTGTGAGCTGCCATGTGGGTGCTGAGAATTAAACCTGGGTCCTCTGGAAGGGCAGCCAGTGTTCCTAACCTCTGAGCCATCTCTCTATCCCCCAAATAAATCATTTCTAAATATGGAAATTTTGAAGTTGTTGGTCGAATTGTCTGTAAATCACTGGTCGATCCACTTGTTCTATTGCCTAGTCTGTGTATTTATTTACTTGGTCTGCAGAGCTCCACTGGTAAATGTGGAGTGTTGAATTACCTGTTGTTGTATTAGACCCTCTTCCCAGATGTAATGACGTTTGCTGTATAGAATCCAGGGCTTCAGAACTACATGCATATGTCTGTTGTCTCCTCTTCTGTTTTCTGTCCTACCCGATTCCCACAATCGTTAAGTCCCAAAGAAATCACAGAGGTCTACATTAACTATAAACTGATTGGCCCATTAGCTCAGGCTTCTTATTAACTTTTATATTAGCCCATTATTCTTGGTACCTTTTTTTTTTCGGTGAGGTAGTCACATCTTGCTTCTTCTGTGGATGAATCAGGACTGCAGAGGAATGGGCTTTCTCCTTCCCAGAATTTTCTTGTTCTCCTTGATCTGCCTCTACTTCCTGTCTGGTTGTCCTGCCTATACTTCCTACCTGGCTGCTGGCTAATCAATGTTTATTTTCCCCCTTGTCAAACTGATCCCTTCATCGCTGCATAGAGGTCCTCTTTGTCTTTTTTTTTTTTCAACAGCTTTTTACTTAAGTCTGTGTTGTCTGATAAAAATAGAGCTGCCACTGTTCACTTTGGGTTTTCTTTTCCATGTCCCATCTTTTCTGACCCTGCACTTTTAGTTTGTCTTTCACAGTGAAACAAGTTTCTTGTAGGTAACATATAGGTGGGTTTTGGTTCCTAAATCTATTTAGTTGTTCTATATCTTTGGATCAGGAATTTTAATCTGTGTACCTCCAAGATTATTATAATATGTTTTTGTTTCTGAAAATTTGATTGTCTGCTGGTTGTTTTGTAGATTTTTTTCACACTATTACATTTTTGTGGTTTGGATTATATTATATAGATATTACATATTTTGTCTTTGTAGGGATGCGGGTTGATCCCTTTCTCTTTGAGTCGCAAATGTGCTTTGCCTGTCAGTTTTAATCTTTCAAGCCTTTATTTTATAATAGCAGCTTCCAGGTGTAGGCCTGCTATAACCATTTCTTATAGGATGAACCTAATGATGATTAACTCCACATTTTTGCTTGCTTTGGAAAGTCATTGTTTCTGTTTGTACCTGGATCATACTTGATTTGGAACCCCCAGTTTCTGAAGTGCTGGAGTGCAGGTCCATGCCGCCTTCCCCAGCTTAGCAACTGTCAACAAAATGAACTAAAACCCTGACTTAGAAGTTCTCAGTGATCTGCTGTAACAGTGTTATGGTACCTATTTCTGTCTGCCTTGTATTTGGAGCCCCAAAAGTCTGTTCCTGAGGTTGAAGCAAAGTCACTGGGACTCTTAATGTGCTAGAAGCAAGCTCTAGATATACACTCAAAAGCACACCCCCCACACACACCAGAGATGACTGGGGGAGGCTTCCAGCCTCCATATCACTGCTTTTACAAGTGATGAAAGCCCTGATAGTTATCCTAGATATACACTCAAAAGCACCCACACCCACACCAGGGATGACCGGGGACGCGCCAGGCTGCCAGCCTCCATATCGCTGGCTCTTACAAGTGATGAAAGCCCAGATAGTTATCCTGGACATGCTTGACCTTTTCACATGACCTTGAGGAGGTCACTGGACTTTAGTAAGCACCAAAGAATTCAGAAGCAATGAAGCACAGAGACGTAAGATAACAGGGTGTTCTGTTGTCCAGATGGGAAATGTTTAGACCACAAACACACTTCTATGTCTCAACTAGAACTATATGTTTAAAATATCATAAGGAAAAAAAGATAACAGGTTGTTATGGAGTCTAGGAGGCTGTGGAGCGACTGATTCCTCTATAGCCCAGTTTCAGAAAGCGAATGATGTTTAACGAGCTATCCCTGTGTAAATCAGGAACCAGCATTCAGGGGTCTACACTATTCTTATACCAAAGGAGGAGAGTGCAGACAGGGTGTGGGTGACAGCAGAGCCATTTTCTAGTTTCTTAGAAACCAAGAGAATCTTCTCTGGGAAGAGAAGTCAGGGACGTGAGGGGCCAAGAGTCCCAGAGCGAGCTTGGCTGGTTTCACAGAGCTCTTCCCCGACTTCAGGGAACTTGTACCTGTCTCCGAAGATTTGCAGGATGCATGTCCAATAATGGAAAGGGACAGATGAAACATAAGGTAGTCTAAGTCACCAAGCTAAAACCAAGCTGACCAAAGAGCTGGGTTGGCCATTTTATCAGCCAGTCCCCTCAAACAGGAAGGAATTGAATTAGAGGCTTCATGTTTATCTCACTGTCCAAGCCCATTCCTAGAAAACAAGTCTGGCCTAGACAGGCCAAACAGAACATAGTGAGTGAGGCAGGCTGGGGGCATGCAGAGTGCAGGCAGGAGAGCATGCAGGGGTGCAGGGAGGGGATTTGCAGAGAGAAAAGCAGGCTTCTCTGCCTTATACTCAAAACCCTCAGGCTCCAAATACAGACTTCCATCCAGAGGTCAGGGGCTAGAGGTCTCAAACTACCCAGCCTTTTTGCCTAGGGAAGTCAGCAGAGCCACTTGGGAAGAACAAGGAGCACAGGCCCCATAGTGGGACGTTCTAGGCTGGTAGGAGCAACAGATCTGCAATTTCACCCCTGTGTTTGCCTCAGGCAAACTTTCTCTCTGCTCCCGTTCCCAGGCACCTGAAAGGAAATCTAGGCTTTGCCTAACTGAAGCTCCGTTCCTGCTAAGAGAGTTTAGCTGTCCATAAAGAATCATTCCCAGGCTGGAAATGCATCTCACTTGGTAGAGCATTTGTCTACCATGCAAACCTACTATGCATGAGATGCTGGCTTCTATCTAGTGTCTCATATAAACAGGACATCACGGCATATATCTATAATCCTAGCACCTGGGAAGTAGAGGTAGGAGGGTCAGAAGTTCAAGGTCATCCTTGGCTATCTTGCAAGTCCAAGACCAGCCTGGGCTGCATGAGACCCTGGCTGGAAAAAAAAAAAAGTTAGTCTCACTGCCCCCAAATACTACTGTGGCAAAGCTGATCAGACTGTAGGGATTCTTTCTACTTTGTGAGTCACGGGAGAGGGCACCTGTCACTTCCCAAAGCTCTGCACACAATGCTCTCTTCCTAGTCCACAGCACACTACACCGAGGCCAGAATCCTATTCCCATAGGTGGAGTCTCACTCCCACTGGGAAAGGCTGAGGGCAGAAGCATCTCCTCCCAAGATGAGCTGCCACAGACACTCCACAGTCTCATGATTCCTCTGTGCCATCCTGTGTCAGGATTCAGCCATCCTCTGGACAGGACAGTCCCCGCCTACTCAGGCAGCTAGAGCTCCCCCACATGACTCCTCCCCCAGCTTGGCAGAGACTCTGCAGCCTGCAGCGAAAGGCTTGACGGTGACCTCAGTGGGCACAGAGTGATCTGTGCTTGCTTCAGTTTGCAAGTGGAGTTGTGAATGTCAGGTTGTCACATCATTGGCACCGTCCTGTGACAGCCGCTCTAGTGATACACTGTTAAGTTCTGCAAGAGCCGCCCACACTCGGGGACATGCAGATGTCGCCTAAATACCACCAGTGAGACCATACAGAGTCCAGTGGCAAGCCAGAGTAGCCCTGTCGCCTGGATCCAGGCTGAGAGAAGCCAGGTTAAGGCTTCAGCGGGGAATATTCCAATAAAATGATAACTCTGCGGACTGCAGCTGCCAACCGCTCCAGACCTCTAGTTAGAACATCTAAAAAATGGGTCAAAGGGTCATTGTGATCTCTGGCGGCCTCTGGTGGCTGTGCTAAGTGGAAGCAGTTTGCCGGTGGTTTAAGGGTGCAGGGGCCATTAAAGGCAGGTAGATTATTAGGGCATGGGAGCCCCTACCACAGGAATGACACGAATGGCCCCTGTCTTCCTGGGTCAGTGATGTTGGTAGATGAGCAGAGTGTACTCCAAAGCCTGACCCAGACCTAATCCTAAGTGTCCACATCATGCCCCGTGCCTTTGGCAAGGTTGTGTGCCTGTCTAGGTCATCTCCCTTGCCACCCCCCCCACCACCACCAAGACACACTCCAGGGTGGATGTAGGTGAGCTGGCACAGAGTGGCAGGGAAGCCAGGTACACACCAGTCCCTGCACAGCACACAGACTTGGGGAAAGCTGGGTGCTGAGCAGAGGGCTTAGCGAAGCAAAAGGAAAAAGAGGCATTCAGCATGACATAACCATCACGAATGAACGTGCCTAACTTCTATCTCCACCACTTTTTAATTACATTGTAAGTAAGCTCCCAGGGGCCCCCACTGACTGTTTAGCACTGACTGCCCCCTGCTGGCAGGTTCTATAGGTGCACGGCTGCTGCTTGCAGCAAAATGCACACCTTGCCCAAGATCAGGATTCCTGACTTCCCAGAGCCTCTACCCTTCTCCTAAGGGCTGTGTTTACTCAGCAAAGCTCTAGGCATCCTGGCAAGTTGTTGACCACCTGTGATGAGACCAAGTAGACAGAGTCTGCCTGTGGGAAACCTATGCCCTCGCTGCTTACAGTAGCTGTCGCGTTGATTGGCTTTCAGAACATCTTCCTTCATCTCTATAAATCCAGGACACATATTTGTTCTTTTTCTCTTTCTCTCTTCCCCTCCCTCCGTCTGACCCTCTTTGCCCCTCCTTCCCCCTCCCTCCCTCATTGTTCTTGCTGAAGACTTAGGCCAGGTCTTGTGTCAACAAACAGGAAAGTTGGTGGACTTTAGCTTGGCCTGTTTAGCTAGTCTGAGAACAGGGGCCAGGTGTGTTGCCTCTTCTGGAAGGCCAGGCATTTCTAGATTGGGAACTCTTAAGCCCCGAAAAAGAACTTGCTATTAAGTTGGGGTTTTGTTTTGTTTTAATTAGAGAAAAAAAAATCTAATGAGCTTTCCAAGAGAAACAGGACTTAGCGGTAATATCCACAAGGTCAAGGGTGGAATGTCAAGAATGTGGAGGGCTGGCAAGGCAGGATTTCACTCACTCTGGGCTCCCTGAACGTGGTCCTCCTGACAGCTCAGGGACAGGAGTCACAGACTCTCACTCCTCCCAGGGGATGCCGAGAGGAGGCAGATAAAGAGGTCTGTCTGTATCCAGCCTGTAAGTTAGATGCTGGTGGGAAGATTTTCTTTACAGATTATAAAACTATGCCCCAATATCTGCCTTTGCAACAAATCAGATAAAACTTATGCAGAGGCTTTAGGAGCTTGCATCATGCAAACATCTCACATTTGGGGTTGCTCCTGCTTTGAATGAGGGGAAGCAGTGCCTGCAGACCAGCAAGGAGGACACGTTTATATAGATAGGGACATGATGTGGGATGTCCTTCTGTATATGTGTTGCTCTTGTTGGTTAATGAATAAAGTTGCTTTGGCCTATGGCAGAGCAGAATATAGCCAGGATGGAAGAAACACACACACACACACACACACACACACATATATATATAGAGAGAGAGAGAGTAGGCAGAGTCAATGAGATGCCATGTAGATGCCAAAGGAGAAAGATGCTGGGGCACCAGAACCTTACCAGGAGGCCACAGCCTCGTGGCAATACTCAGATTAATAGAAATGGGCTAATTTAAGACATAAGAGTTAGCCAGGACTATGCCTAAGCTATTAGCCAAGCAGTGTTGTAATTAATATAGTTTCTGTGTGATGATTCGGGTCTGGCCGGCCGGGAAACAAGAGAGCAGTCTCCTTCTACAGGGACAGCACCAGGACCAGCTATGATGTAATAGGGCTCAATGAAGGGCAGCTACAGAGTGCAAGCAGTATTGAAGACTCGGGAATGACACTGAGGAATCCAGAGAGCCAAGGCTACCTTTAGAAAATAAAGTACAGCCGGCGGTGGTGGCGCACGCCTTTAATCCCAGCACTCGGGAGGCAGAGGCAGATTGATCTCTGTGAGTTCGAGACCAGCCTGGTCTACAAGAGCTAGTTCCAGGACAGGCTCCAAAATCACAGAGAAACCCTGTCTCGAAAAACCAAAAAAAAAAAAAAAAAAAAAAGCACAATGGACAGGTGGGTCACCCAAAGCTCACGGAGCACACCCAAGATTGCTACAGACAAAGAAACGCCCAGAATTCCACCCACAGACCCTCCAAACCTCAGGAAGCTGGAGCCTAGAGAGAAGTTCCCTGAAGTCAGGGTGACATGGTGACCTGTGGAAGTCCCTTCTAGGGAGAAGTGGCTCTAGCTCCATGTGAAATGGAGGCGAGTGGGGGGAGGGTGGGCAAGAGGGAGCATGCAAACTGATTGCAGGGGAGCCAGCCATCTGTAGGGAAGGGAATATCTGATTCTCCGTGGTCAAACTGTAGTAATTTCCCTTTGTGATTTTTCTGGAATGAACTCTGGAGAGCTCAGAGCATCACAGTCACGTGGTCACCCATGGCCAATGTCTCACCAACATGCACTGCCAACCACCCCACAGCCTCCTGGCTCACAAAGCAGTTCTGGGGTTGGACCACCACTGCAGTTCCCAGCATTTACATGGGTAGTTTCTTGCTGGCTTGTAACTCACTAACGCGGCTCTCCTGGCTGGCCAGCAAAGCCCCCAAGATCCACGCATCCCCAGCTCCCCGGGGGTTAGCCGTGTGTGCCACTACGCTTGCATTTTTCCATGTGTATTCTGGGGATCGAACTCAGGTCCTCATATTTGCACAGCAAGTGAGTGAGTCACACAACATCCAAATGCCACAGAAATCAAGGGATGGAAAATAATACAAGAGCCAAGGTTCCTGTCGGGTGACAGTTTATTGAAAGGAAATCTTGCTTTATCCAGGAAATTACTTGCATAGAGGTAGCCGTGATAAAAGTGTCTCTTCCCCATGACAACACGTAGTAACCAAACCTTACTGAAAAACAAAAGCCCCACTGAGTATACCAATTGTCATGGCAGAATGACACACGGAAGCAGGAAAAAAAATTATAAAAGCCATACAGTGATTGTCTCCTCAGCATTGCATTTGGCAACATGTGTTCACACAAAATATTTTTAAGCTAGCTAAAGAAAATCCTCTCCAGCAGGATTAGTTCTTATAGCAATAAACGGAAAAGCACGTATACATAAGAAACAGAGGAATGGTGACCGGGTCAGGCTGAGAAGGACCTAGGACCCGATTCCTCACCTTGTCCCAGGATGCATCTGTCAAGACCACAGAGAAGAGAGCAGCTTGCGACTTGTGACGATCTCTCTAAATCTCAGTTCAGTGTTGTGCCACCACACATAGCCCACTTGCTGCCCGCTCCAATACAGTACAGGAGACCACGCACCTGACCCTGGCTAGCCTCCCTGTTTGGGGGTGTCTCTGTGTTTCCAGTGGTGGCTTCCGTTCTCTTCCCAGGGGCTGTTTTCCTTTATTTCCCATGGCTACCAGAAAGACCTGACCGTAATGAGGACTGATTTTGTCAAGCCCCAAAACAAACACCCCTTCCTCAACGTCTTGACTTTTCTTACCTGAATCTCTGGGGTAAGCAGGCTGTGGCATTTCTAGGCTTATTGCAAGTATGTAATGAAGGCATGAGGAAATTTCAGGAGCCAAAGAATTCCTGTGAGTTCTGGGGGACCAGCCAAGCAGCTGCAGGCTGTCAAGTTCCCAAGAGGACAGAGGACACAAAGGCTGGGTATAACGGGTTCAGCCTGCAAGTCAATCTATCACCCACTCCTTCCTGGATTCCAGGAGGCCAGAGGTTGGTTGTTGTTTGAGACAGGGTCTCCTATGAACTCCTATATCCCAGGCTGTCCTGGACCTGAATGTGTATCCAAGGATGACCTTGAACTCTTTGTTCTCCTGCCTCCACTTCATGAGTGTTGGGATTACAGGCACACGGCACCATATCTTATTTATAGAGTTAGGGATTAAACACGGGGCTTCATGCAAGCTAGGCAAGCGGTGTTCCAGTTGAGCTACAGCCCCAGCCCGACAGGAAACATTTTACTTCCTGACACTGTGTTTCTAGTGCCACAGTCCGTGCCTGACACACTTTGATGGACAGGGTATATCTGTTAAATGGAGGAATTACTGAAAAGGGAAACCTCTCCATGCCCAGCTGTGTTGAGGGTGAAAGTGACCCTCATGAGGTGTAATAGAATTTGGTTCTCCAGTAGCAAATGTTCCTCCTTCAGTTCCTTCCCCTTTAAATCTGTTGGGTGACCTCTGTGACCTGCACTGGGCAGGCCATGGCAACCTGGTCTCCAGGAGTCCCCACATTGGGAAGCTTGGAGACCCTGCTTCAACATCTGTTACCTCTGTCTTACACACATAGCTGACTTACAAGGTTCTTTTCACTGTCACAATTTGAGGTGATACAGGTAGGCCAGGAGATCTGCAGTGATACCCAGCATCCTCCCAAGGTCACCTTGGCATCATGCACTTGCTCTAGGATCTCATTCACATCGCCTCATTCCTGGAAACGCCCTTCAGATGGCAAGCACCCCCAATTTCTTTCCTTCTTCTTCCCATCATCCCAAGATCCAGCTCAACACAACTCCCCCCACCCCCTTCATGCACATCCTCCAGCTTTCAAGAACTTCTCTGTATTCCTTCTTACACCAGCCACACACCCACGTCTTCCTGTGTTCCTTTCCCTATGAACTTCCTGGATGCCTCCCACCTAAGCCCATAAACCTCATCTCACAGCCCCTCCTACTCCTCCAAACCCAGGCCTGTGTGAGCATCGCTTGCAGGCCTGCCATGGAGGAAAAGGGCCAATGAGAGGTACCAACGGGACTCCTGTCCTTTGAGAAGCACAGCACTTGTTAAAGATCTCATCTGCATCCCCACTCTACCTGCTTGAAAGAAACTGGGGAGTGGGAAGTGCTCTGAGCCTGGTTTAGAGAAAATAAGCCACCAAGGACACAGACTCCGCCCTCGGCAAAAGGCCCCTCCCCACCATCAATGAGCAGATTTCCCACACAACCCAGGGGGGCTAACTGTCCACTGCCTGACCCCTCTGATTTTCAGAGTAGCCTTCACTCTTTCCCCGTGCCTCTGCTTTGTAATACTTGAGATCGGTAGCTTTATATTTTAAAAGATAATCCGTATGGATGTGTGAACTTTGCAAAGATGTCACACTGCAGAGGCTCTGGAACATTCTAAAGTAGAACAGCAGCAGTCCTTGCGAAGGTCTGGTTTAAAATATTTACAGTCTATACACTTCATCCCTACACGTGGCTATCTCATTACAGCTAGCATTTTGGAACCTTTCTCGAGACAGCAGAAGGGGTGACAGCAGACAGCGGTGCACAGCAGGGCTTTGTCTTAGCTGCGTTTTTCCAAGTTGTCCCCATTAGGTCATTTTAAACTTCGACAGCTCCCTATCTAAGACCCAAGGTCCCTCAGCCACACAGAGGCCCTGGGAAGGAATGTGAGGTGAGTCTGACATCATCCACAAGTCCCCTTTTGTGCCTTCTGCTCTGGATGGCTGCAGTGGGATCAACAGGACTGGAAGCGGGCTCAGATCTGGCTGGTGATGGGGCTGTCTTTGGGAAAGGAATAGCTCAGTGGTGCTTCGTAGAGGCTCCCCCCATCACTGCTGAGGTCGTCGTCGTCCGAGTCATCCAGGACTTTACTGGGCAGCGTTTTGAGTCTGCAGAAGCAGAAAGGAGATGGTTCTTGACCCTGGCTAGGGCTTGTCTCTGATTTGGAGATGGGGGAAGAGGGTCGTCGGACTCCTAACTCCCACCCCACTGCACGCATATCCATGAATTTGCCTGTACCAGGAGTTTCTCTTAGCAACAGGGGCAAACTGTTACTTCTGATTAATGTTGGGGTGGGCCACGGACAGTATAGCTGATTTCTCCTTTTGCCTAGCTCCAATATGGCTGGTCAGGGTGCTTCTGATTCACTCTGAATCTCACACACTTTTGATTTCTGGCCTCAAGCTAAGTATGCAGCCAACAATGTCCTTAAAGCTTGGATCCTCTTGCCCCTGCCTCTTAAGTGCAAAGATCCCAGGCATGTCTTAGCACACCTAGTTTGTGGGCTGCAAGGGTGGCAACCCAGGGCCTTCTGTATGGGAGACAGGCACTCTATCAGCTGAGCAACATCCTCATACAATAACATCTTAATGGTTTATCCGAACATTATCTTTTGCCCATGAAGTACTTACTACTACCTTGGGGTCAGTTCTCAGTCCATGGTAGAATTCTCAGTGAGCTGGAGCCATCTGTCACCCTGTGAGAGCTACCTGAATCGGCAGCATAGAGCCCCAGCCATAGGCAGCCTCCCCCAAAGGCTGGTGTTCTGGGTGAGCATGAACTTGCACTTACCCCTCACCATGACAACCCCCACACTGGTCCTGGAAAAACACCCCTCTAACCTCGTCCTTCAGTTTCCCCTTAGAGGGTATAAATGAGAACTTTACTCTCCATCAGATAGGAGACGCCCCTCCATGGTGGTGATACCCTGACCTGTTCTGTGCCTTGGGTTTTGCTGTGAGCACTGGCATGAGGATGGCTTGTGTGAGGCCATATTGAACATGTAGGGTGATTCAAGTAGACACAGCCATTTTCACCTCAAGGACAGGATGACCCCAGAGGGCGACAACAGAAAACTGGCTTGAGGCCATAGGAGAAAGCACATTCTGAAGGCACTCTATCCGTGTCAGGGGAGCTAAGGACTTTGGGGGGCTGCCACCTCTCCCCACCTTAAGCCCTTCTTCATAGAGTTGAGCTGCCCCTGCAGCTGCTCGTTCACTCCTATCTGGTCCTCCAGCTCCCGCTGTAGCTTCTTCTTCGCGCTCTCCAGTCTGTCGATCTCCTCTTCAGCCTCCTCCACCTGGCGCTTCATGGCTTTCAGGCGTAAGCTCAGCTGTGTGAGTAAGGAAAGACGGAGGTTGAGTGTTGGCGCTGGAAAAGCCAGAGCAGGAGATGCCACGGACGTGGCTTACTTCCCCAGGTCCCCTGCCTCACAGGAAAAGGGGGAGCATCCTGTGGGATGAGTGGAGCAGGGGACGTGGTACACTCCTGCCACCTGCCCCAGCCTGGGACAGAGACTCTCACCTGAGAGAAGGCAGAGCCTCTCTCACCTGGTCTTTCTGGTCAGTCAGTGACAGATGCTCGTCATCCACCTGCATCACCAGCTCCTTCACCTTCCTCTCCAGCCTTCGGTTGTTGAGCTGCAGGTTGGCCCGATCCCTGGAAGCAGAGAAAGCAGAATAGAACACCACCTCTTATTCTTGGCCCCACAGGAAGCTCAGACTGGAAGGAGGAGATGGGACTCCCCAGACACAGGAGCCTAGTCAGCTCAGGGTCAGAGAAAAACAGCTATACGGGAAGAAAGAGCTGCTGGGATCACGGGAGGAGAAAGGGGGCCCCAAGAAGGGCATGACTCTCCCAGGGTTGGAGGACCGGAACTCAGATGTGTCCTGAGTTCCTCCATTGCTGAGCTTAACTTTTGAAGCAAAGAGCCACAGATCATCAGTAGCTGGGGTCTGTGCCAGTCAGACCTAGAAATCTTACTAGGTACATATATGCTAGGAACCGTCACAGAAGGTGGTGGGCGGAGGGCTGACCAAGTTCACAGTGGTGCTGATCCTTGGGATTGTGATTATCTCAGAAATCATTTTGTTGGAAAGGGGTCCCACATCTTCCCTCCCCACTGAGGGAGGACCCAACCCCTTTCCTGGTATGTAGTTGGCAACTTCTGTTTGAATGTACCTGTCCTCAGGGCCACAGCAGCCCCCCCCCGCCCCCCGCCCAGTAGCTCAATCTGGCTCCATTCTGACTCAAACTCAACAGCTTACAATGCATCCCACTTTGTTTAATAGGATGCAGACAGACAGTAGCCGATTGTGACCCACCCCCAAGTTTCGGTCCAGGCACAGTGCACATCCCAGGCTACCTTATCACTTACGTTGCTGGAGCTCAATGTTTCCATCTGAGAAATGGAAGCAACTGCAAGGCTGGTCTTGTCTCTTTCGGGGTGCTGAAAGCATGGGAGAAGACCCCCCGAACCTACCAGCCCCGATAAACAGGCAGTACCTGTCTGACCCCCTGTCCTGTCCAGGCTGGGCTCACCTCTCCTCACTCTCTAGTCGGTCCTCCAGCTCTGCGATCCTGGCCTCCATCTGCACCACCAGGCCCTCTTTACTGGACCTGTAGGAACCTTCCAGGTGGACAATCCGGCTCTTTAAGTCTTTGTTCTGAAATCAGACAGGGGGCTGTGAGGAATTTGGCTGGGCATGCTCTTAAACAGGGACTTGTGAGGGACTCAGGGCCTGTGACAGACTTGGTTGGGCATGCTCTTAGACAGGGGGCCTGTGAGGGACTTGGCTGGGCAGGCTCTTTGGGCAGAGAAGCATATTGAGCCGAGTCAGGAATTTGGTCAGTGCCTAGGCACCAGGGGAATCCCAGAGATTGTACCAGGAAACAGCTTGAACTCAGGTCTTAGCAGATCAAAGGAGAGACTCTAAGACGTTGCCTTATGAGCCTGGATGTAAGGGCTGGCATGTGTCAAGACCCATGGGCATGAAGAGATGGGCATCCCTTTTCAATTTTCTCAGGGACAGACTGACAAGAACAGTGTGTGAAACACTGATCTTATCAATCCTTCTCAGCTCCCCCTTTTTTTAATGGGATAATTATTTTCCATCCCCTTTACACTGGACTTGGACCCTCCCATGTTAATGACTTTCTCATTATTGATTATAGTCAGTCATTTAAAAATATTATCTTTTGATGCTGAATCCTCCCTACTTGTGGCCAGTTTCTCAATGAGTCACCTTGTTGGCTAGGAGTCTCACTGAATTGGAGCCTTCTGTCCGCTCATGAGAGAGTCCTGGGCCTTCAGCAGAGAACCTCAGCCTCCAGGAATGGCTGATGTTGTGGGTAAGCATGAACTTCATCCTGTCCCTCACCCCAATGTCCCACATGCTGACCCTGGGGTAGGAGAAGCCTCTACCGCATTCCCATAGAGTACTAGGAGCGGGAGGCAGGATCTCATGGAATGGCTGTCCTCACCTGTCTCTCTAGGGAAATCTTGTCACACTCCAAGTCTTGCTTGGCAGCTTTCTCCTGAAGTAGCTCGCTCCTCATCTGCTCCATCTACAACAAGCAGAGCAAAAGACACAGGGTTAAAACTTGGTTCTATTCTTTGTACTGGCATGGTTTTTATGAAGGAGGCCTGTGCAAGGGTACCCACCATGCTGCTTGCTCTTGCGTATAAGACCTTTTTCTTAGATACTCTTGATCCTTTGATTGTAATAATAGTTAACAATAGTCACTGTAGCCACACCTGCTATTATATACTGAATTGTTCTCTTTCCATATTTATCATGTGGGTTCCAGGAATGGAGACCCACAAGATTTATTTGTCAGCTCTGCCTGATCTGAGGAATGTAGGGACAGTCCTTTCTTTATCTGCACCGTGGATTGGAAGCTGGCTCAAGCCCCAGCTCCATGACGGCTCGCCTCTGTGCCTCTCTGCAAGCCCACGTGCGCTGCACAGTCTCGTAGCTACCCTCAGGATCCACTGATGCCTACCACAGCACAGAGACACTGCTGACATGAAAGATGAAGGCATCACCACAGGCTAGACCACCACAAACAAACCTATTTCATAGAATATAGCCCCAAATTTCCAAATCTGAAGAGATTCAAGATGTTCAAAGTATCCCAACTAGATTCACACAAAACAGATATAAAACCAAGGTTATTATAGACAACTCGTTACAAATGTAAGGCAAAGACGGAATCATAACAGTAGCTAGATGAAAGTGTCAAGTCACCTAGACTTGGGGTCTACTGGTCTTAAGGCACATTTCTCAACAGAAACCTTACAGGCTAGAGACCATATTCAAAATACTGAAAGGAGTAACAGACACCTAGGACTAGGCCCACAAGTTAGTCTTAATAACTGAAAGAAAGGGCTGGAGAGATGGCTCAGCGATTAAGAGCACTGCCTGCTCTTCCAGAAGCCATTAGTTCAATTCCCAGCAACCACATAGTGGCTCGTAACCATCTGTAATGAGGTTTGGTGTCCTCATCTGGCCTACAAGAACACATACAGACAGAACACTGTATACATAATAAATGTTTAAAAAATTTAAAATAATATCTGAAAGAAAAAGTGTTTCCCAGATGAGCAGAAACAGAATTCAACTAAACCAGTTCAGTCCTACAAGAAATATTCAAGGAGGCTGACACTAGAAAAGATAACGATAATCCTGAAAACATCTATAAAACCCAGTAGAAGAACAAATACACAAAAGAGAAAGGGAATCTAACATACACAGATGAGAAAAACAAATCACAAAAATAATAAAAGACATAGGAAAGAACAAATACATATAAAATAAGCAGAATGTAGTTGAAAGATGGGAATGTATATTTATCAATAACAGCCTCAAATGTGAATGTGATAAATTCACGAATCAAAAGATTAGTCAAATGGAGGAAGAAATAAAATCCAATATGTTGCCTACAAAAAACTGACTTCACTGGTAGAGACATAAAGAACTGAGATGAGATTTATGATGCAATTAAACATGAAGCAACCAAGTGGTCAGCCCTAAAAATGTACACATGCATGTAACATTAAATGAATTCATGTATGCATACACTTAATAATTAAATAGAGGAAACACAAAAGTAGAAGAACAACGTGGGGCTGGATAATGATAATAGGAGATTGAGGATGATCAAAGCACATACACGTGTGAAATATCACAAAATCCATTAGTTTGTACATTTAATACATGATATAAAAATGAAGCAGATTTTAAATGAAGTGTTAATGAAGACCCAGTTCAGCAAGATCTAACCATTGTGAACACATATATACCCAACATGTAGACCCAAATACTATTAGATCCAAAGAGATCTCTCAGACAAAAGCAGTAGATCATCCAAATGAAAAAAATCAAACATCTGAGTTGGGCCATGCTACCTAGAGAAGGGACCTGGGGTAGTCTGAATGGAACTGACCCCCAAAAGCTCACAGAGAGTGGTACTATTAGGAGGTGTGGCTTTGTTGAAGTAGACATGGTGTTGGAGTGGAGGCAGGCTTTGAGGGCTTATATGTATGCTCAGGCCACTCCCAGTGTCTCAGTTCATTTCTTGTTGCCTTTAAATCAAGTTGTAGAACTCTCAGCTCCATCTCCAGCGCCATGTCTGCCTGCATGCTGCCTTCTTCCCGCCATGACAATGGCCTAAACCTCTATCTGAACTGTAAGTGAGACGCCCCACTCACTCACATGTTTTCCTTTCTGAGAGTTACTGTGGTCACCACAGTGTCTCTTCACAGCAATAGAGACCCTAAGGCAGGACAACAGGAACCTTTACTGAACAATTCACCAGCAGCCACAGGATATATATTTGTGGACACCCTCTAGGGCAATGGCTCTCATTCCTCCTATTGCTGCTTTAGTACAGTCCCCCATGTTGTGGTGACCTCCAACCATAACATTTGCTGCTACTTCATAACTATAATTTGCTATTGTTATGAATCATATGTAAATACCTGATTTGAGAACCACATAGGAGGTCTC
This sequence comes from Microtus ochrogaster, assembly GCF_000317375.1. NCBI lineage: Eukaryota > Metazoa > Chordata > Mammalia > Rodentia > Cricetidae > Microtus > Microtus ochrogaster. Next base: position 67,862,422 of record NC_022012.1, on the reverse strand, counting down.
AAGAGACTGAAAGTTTTGAAATTAGTTATGTGTCTTAGAGAGGTTGTGGTGGTTTGAATGAAAATGGCCTCACAGACTCTTAGGGAGTGGCACTACTGTGAGTTATAGCCTTGTTGGAGGAAGTGTGTCACTGGAGTTGAGCTTTGGTGTTTCAGATGCCCAAGTCAAGACCCAGTGTCACTCTCTCTTCCTGTTGCCTGACCATCCAGACATGGAACTCTCCGCTTCTCTCCAGGACCATGTCTGCCTGCCTGCCACCATGCTCCCCACCATGCTGACAATGGACTAAGTCTCTAAACTGTAAGCAAGCCCTAATTGAATGTTTTTCTTTATAAGAGTTGCCATGGTCATGATCTCTATTCACAGCAATAAAACCCTAATCTAAGGCAAATGATAATGGAATAAAATTACAAACCAAGAAAGAGAATGGAAAGTATACAAAGAAATTAAATAACAATACCCCTAAATAATTCATAGTAACTAAAAACATTGAAAAGAAATTTCTTAAAATTTTATAAATGAAAATAAAGCCAAACCAAAATCTGTAGACTAATAGAAAAGTAATACTGAACGTAAGTTTATAGTAATAAATGAATACATTAAAATAGATCCTAAGCCAGGCAGTGGTGGCACATGCCTTTAATCCCAGAACTCGGGAGGCAGAGGCAGGTAGATCTTTGTGAGTTCGAGGTCAGCCTGGTCTACAAGAACTAGCTCCAGGACAGCTAGAACTATTACACAGAGAAACCCTGTCTCAAAACCCCCACCCCCCAAAAGTGGATCCTAACTTGGGTAGGGTTGCACAGGCCATCCCAGCGCTGGGAGGTGGAGGCAGGAAAACTGGAAGTTGAAGGCCATTGTTAGCCTGGGCTGCAAAAGATCCTGTCTGAAAAACCAGATAAACAATGGGGCAGGAGAGGGAGGCTGCTCAGTAGTTAGGGCTCTGGGCATCTGTGTCAGGCAGCTCGCAACCCCTTGCAGCTCCTGTTCCAGGGGATCTAATACCCCCACTCCCACCCCCCGCCTCGTGGGCACCTGCACACAAATCTTTAAAAAAATTGGATCTTAACCTAATGATGCACTTCAAAGGCAGAAAGCAACACCAAAGCCTAAATTAGCAGGAGGAAAATAAGATCAGAAACAAGATTGACAAACCTGGGCCTGGGAGATGACTGGGCAGGTAAAGGTGATTGCCATCAATCCTGACAAGTTCCATGTCTGGACCCACATGGTGGAAGGAGATAACTGACTTCCACACACATGCCACAGCACCCACAACCTCACCCACAATAAGTTAAAATAATACAAATGGCCAATAATTTTTTTAAATTGACAAACCCACAAGGCTAAAGAGATGGCTCAGCAGTTAAGAGCACTGGCTCTTCTTGCAGAGGACTGGGTTTGGTTCCCAGCACCCACACAGCACCTCACAATCGTCTGTTAACTCCAGTGCCTGGGGATCTGATGCCCTCTACTGAGTTCTGTGGGCATTACTCATATACACAGGCAAAATACTCATACACATAAAATAAGTCTTAAGAAAAATAGAAAAGAATTGATAAACCTTAACTAGATTAACTGAGAAAAAGAGATGATTCAAGTAAATCAGTCGTGAAAAAAGAAACATATCACATAAATACAAACGATCATAGCTCATCATGAATAATTATATAATAAAACATTAAAAAAAACCTGGAAAGACCTAAAATTCTTAAACACATAAAAACTGAATCAGGAAGAAATAGAAAATCTAAACTGGGGCTGGATGGATGGCTCAGCAGTTAAGATCTCAGGCTGCTCTTCCAGAGGACCCGGGTTCAATTCCCAGCACCCACATGGCAGTTCACAACTGTCTGTAACTTTGGTTCCAGGGTACATGATACACTCATATAGATATACATACAGGCAAACACTAATGCACATCAACAAAAACTTTTTTAAAAGATTTTTAAAAATGAAAAAATCTAAACTAGTAATGAAGAGGGTAAGATGGAACAAAACACACAGGAAATAGCTTAGAGCAGCCATGAAACATTTCCCATCTAAAAACATCTGGGCTTTATGGCTTTTTACTGTATTCTACAAAACAAGATCTTCATGAAGGCAGCATTACATAACAAAGCCAGGCAAAGATCTAACCTCTAAAACATCTCTACAGAACATGAGGCAAAAATTCCCCATTGAATATCAGTGGACTGAACTCAATGGCACATCACAAAGCTCACATACCATAGCAGGTGAGATACACACAAAGAAAGCAAGACATGGCACCAAGTACAAAGCAGTAAACATGACAGGACACACAGAATGATTAGCCAAAGACCACGTGATCAACCAGACAGGACACACTGGTGGATAAAGATCATGTCTACAGACAGGGACAAAACATTTGATAAGGTTCAGTCTGCCTTTGTAATGGAGGACCTGGAGTTCAATTTGCTAACTGAAATAGGCCAGTGCAGCAAGACAAACACAATGCTATCACTTTTGTGGCGATTAAGGGATCTGTAGAACAGAATGGAAGAGTGATCAGAATCTGAGAAGGATGGTGGGCGAAGGGGATAGAAAACTCAATAAGGGACACGAAAACCACAAAAATACAGTCACTATTTCTGCTTCTTCCTTGGCATAACAAGGTAACTTTTCATTTTAAAAGAGAGAACATCATTGGCTGGGCATCGGTAGCACACACCTTTAATCCCAGAACTCAGGAAGCAGAGGCGAGCAGATCTCTGAGTTTGAGGCCAGTCCGGTCTACAGAGGTAGTTCCAGGACAGCCAGGGCTACACAGAGAAACCCCACCTCAAAAACTAAAACAGAAAAAGGAGAGAGAGCATTAAGTTGGGTGGATTAGGAAAGTGGGAGAGGAACTGGGAAGAGTTGAGGAAGGGGAGTGAATATTATCAAAATATACTGTATGAATTTTCTCAGGATGAATAAAATTAAAAAAGGGAAACTATAAAGTTAGACTCTGTGGGGGTGAAATACGTTACATACATATATAAAATTCTCAAAGAATAAATAGTATTGCATTAAAAATGATTAGTTGTTGAAGAGATGTTGTTGAAGAGATGCTAGTACTTATTGCCCTAACTAGAAAATAACCCACTTGTACACCCGTTCAGTGACCACAGTGTACCCTATGAAGGTATTCAAAGATTAAGACACAAACAAAACACCCAAGTCCAGTTCCCTGAGGCCATCCTTGTCCAGAGCAAGGTAAAAATGCCAAGAACGCAAGGGCCAAACAGAGACCATGGGACACTCCAGTGGCCACTTCTGCCCACTTAGCCCAGAGTCCTCAAGAGTCACATGCTACTGGAAGGCCCTGGGCTCACTCCTGTGACTGCTGGGTAATGAATGCAGACTCACACCCTGCTCTGGGACACAGGGTGCCAGGCGTGCCTCCTCAGGGAAACCATACTGCTCACACCCTGGGGCACAGACCTGCACCTGAGGGACACTGTGGGAAGGAGCTCCACAGACAAGCAGCCTGGCCCAGCTTCTCCTCCCCACTGGGCCCTCGCTCACAGAAAGGGGGCTGCAGGTTCCTATACCAGAGCAAATCAGCCCGCAAGGGTCCTTTCCAGTTGTCTGGAACAGCAGGTGTTGGTGACTGCCCTATCCTTTTAGGACACTGTTCAGGAAGCCAGAGAATCCCGCCTTATCCTGAAGAAAAGGGAAATGAGTCCCCCAAATGAAGGGAGGCAGAAGACCCAGATGAAGTCAAGAAATCAAGTTGTTGTGAGGTTTGAGGTTGACAACAGCAGAACCAATAAAAACACAACAAAGCGGAAGACAGCCTCTTCCTGCAACCGTGCAGGGAACTAGATGGGTAACTGGCATGGCCCTGCTCCAGTCATGAACCGTGTCTGAGCCTGTTAGGCCTTCTGGAAACTCCCAGGCAGGTGCCATCACCTGCTTTTCTGATGGGAGAGTCAGGACCGTGTCTGGATCAGATTTGGATGGAAGCAGCTTGGGGTGTTTACTCTTGGGCTTCTGACAAAACTCCCTCAGTTCTTGATGGAAGCAACAACACAGGAAGCAGAGTGTTGGCGGGGAGTTCTGCAGAGTTCCAAAGGAAGTGTCCACAGGGGAGTGAGGGGAGAGAGCATGGAGGACACGGAGGACCGTCACGTCACAGTGCTGGATCCCAGCTGTGGGTGTAGGAGCACTGTGTCGTTACAGCGGCAGCCACTGGCCTCAGCCAGGGCACCTCCTAGAAAACAGAGCTCCCATACGGCAGAGCTCTAAGGTGGGGGTGGGTGGAGCAGGGGAGGGCAGGGATGGGGACTTCGGGGAGGCAGGGCCAGACACAGACATCTCTGAAGGTCTCTGCAAGTTCAAGCCCTCCCTGGAGAGCTCCGGGGAAATGAAAAACAAAAACAAAATGGCAACTCTTCATGCCCCACTACGCCCCCTCAAGAGAAGGCTATTAAAATGGAAGTGTAAAATAAATCAAAACAGGAAAGAATAAAACACAGCCATAAAAAGCTCAACAGTGACGGTAGCCAGGCAGGCAATGTTTCTTGAGTCTTGGAAAGCACAAAGATTCCTCTCCATGCTTCCAAAGCACAGCCTGACTTTAGACTCTAAAATAAATCCTCCCTGGGGAGCCTCAAGGAGTTCTGCCTGGCGTAAGGAGAGGTGACAAGAGGGATGGTTTCACCACAAACTCCGAGGCTCAACTCAGCACCCAGATCTTCAGAACTGGGCCCAAGGCCCAAGGTCACTTCTCACCCTTGTTCGGACCTGGGGAAGTCAGGGTGAGGCTGCAGAAATACTTCGTGTTCACTTGTGTTTTACCTGCTGTTTACCCTTCAGTTCTGTTAAACGGACCGAACCAAATGCTGCAGTCAAATTAAAACTTACAGAAACATAGGCAACAGCCTATGGCAGCTGGACTGAATGAAAGCTGACCATGGAGCATTTTGATAGGAAACCACAGAGCCGATTCTAGCAGCCTGCAGCGTTAGGATACACATGACTCGAGCTAGTTCAGGAAGAAGCTGTAGCCTTTTGGGCTACTGAAAAGCCAGAGATGTTTACAATTGCTAATAATAGTACCCTCCTGACTTGGGTTTCTCAATGAGCTGTGAAGAGGTGATCAAGCCTATGCTCTTGGACTGGTATTAAATTATATCCTGAGAATTAGCATCAGTCAACTCGCACAGTGGAGTTTTGGGTAGCTGGTACGGTAAGATGCAGTTCTGAGTCTGAAGTCGCTTTAAAAGAGGAAACCCCACTTTGATCTCCTACTTCCCTCCTGAAAGGAGGCTATTTAGAGTCTCATTTACTGGTTCCTATGTCCCCAGGTACTGAGGAGCAGGTGCGAGCCAGCCACAAAGGAGCAATTTCTGAAAGTGACTGTCTCATGCCTCCAGGTTTGCTCACTGCGATTTGTCTGGCAGTTTCCAAGGCAACCTTGTGAGCTGTTGCAAAGATGGTGACGCTACCTCATCTTTGAAGGTGGTTATTTCCCCCTGCTTGGCAGCTGTGGCATGGCATGAGTCAACTTACCACTGTGTTGGGTCATTCTGGCTGAGGGGATGTCTTTGACTGCCCAGCCTTGCTGTGTGCACTGAGCTCCCAATAGTGGTATACATAGAAATGCCCACTGAGCCAGGATATCAGCCTACGCAGCACATTTAAAACTCAACAGGCTAGACTCTTTTCTACCTGAGCCCTTTATACAAATGAGAATCAAAAGAGGCAGAGGTCAAAAAAGCCCTTGGGGGTCTTAAGTGCTATTATCATAATTATTGTTGTTGTTATCACTTGAGATAAGGTCTCCAGTAGCCCAGGCTGGCCTCAAACTTGTTACATAACCAAGAAAGGCCATGAACTCCTTTGCCCTCACCTCTCACCCACGCTGGGATGACCAGTGTACACCACTATATCCAGTTATGAGGTGCTGGGGAATGAACTCGGGGCTATGTGGGTGCTGAGCAAGAACCTTTCCAACTAAGCCACATCCCCAACCCGTGTAATGTTACTCTTAACTTGAGGACCTTCAGAATCTGATTCAAGGATGGAGCCAAACTGTGGCCCTACCTCTTACAAGTTATGAGACTGTAGGCAGTGACTATACCTTCCAAGTCCTGAAACAGCCAAGAAAGCATACAAGGAAATCCTGAAAAATCCTCAGTGTGGTTGGCAGGAGTCCTGGAAGGAAATGTTTAGTTTGGCTTTATGGCACTGGGGATTGAATCTGGGGCCTCCTGCATGCTAGGGAAGTGGAGCAGCATGGGGCTGCATCCCCAGTCCTCTTACCCAGAGACAGAATTTCACTAGTAATCTGCCCAGGCTCACCTTGCACTCACTCTGAAGCTCAGGCAGGCCTTGAATTATAACCCTCCTGCCTCAGCTACCTGAGTTAGCTGGGTTTTTAGGTCTCTGGCAGAGAAACAGAGTTCAGAAGAAAGAAAGATAAAAAGGCTTATCTGGGATTTCAAGACACAAGCCAAAGCCTGTTAACACAGTGACCTCCTCAGCCGCTCTCCTGGAGCTTACATGAAGGCAGGTGGAAGCCTTTCTGTTTTGTGATGAGAAAGTGGACAGACACTCCTCCCCCGTTATAAACACGGCTTTCTGCCAAAGGGAACCTATTCTGTCTCGGCATCAGCCATGTTTGAAAGTCAGTACAAGCCTCAAAAAGTGTGGATTTATCTTGATTAGGATTCTCTGAGTATCTGCTATCCTGAGGATATACGAAAGAAAACCCCCAGAATCAGAAGGTAAATAATGGGTAAAGTATAAAAACATAGGTAAGTATCAACACACACACACACACACACACTGAGCAAAGCCAGAGGCATAGGACAGAGTGTTCTCACAGCTGCCTTCTCTGGCCCTGGGAGCAGCCCAGTTAAGGTCTTCTCAGCCTTGACTTACCCCCAGCTCTGACACTGACCTTCTGAAAAACTGTGCTTCACTGTCTGCTGAACAGCGTCCCACACCTCCCATTGCCTTGAGGATACAACCATTCAAAAGCCTGGGTCTGTCTCTCCAAACGCGCCTCCTCTGCTTTCCTCATGGAACCTGAACTGTGTGCGAGCATTCATGGTTTCTATCTCAATCCGCTCACCTGCCAATCCGCTCTAGCTCAGATGCCACACCTACTTGGCCGAGCTACTCTAGGCCAGATCATTCCTTCAAAGCTGACTCTGGCCTTTGTGGCCGGTCCCTCACTGGCCACTGGAGTGCTTCACTTGGTATTTAGTATCTGCGCTATTTTTATTGTTGGTTATCCGCTTGTTAAATGTTCATCTCCAGAACTAGGCATGCTGGACACTCCTGTGCGTGCAGCTGTGTTTGCTGTATTTTGCAGGCTCTGGTAGTTAAAACGCTGTCTTAGGAAAAGGAACCTTGAGCCTGCTTCTACAGCTAGCTTCCACACAACTCCAGCCAAAGTCCTTTATGGCTCTGAGCCTCAAACCGTTCATCCTTTACACAGTCAAGGAGATTTGACCTCCGATGTCCTTGTGAGATTTGGTCCTGTAAGAGGGTTTGGTTACAGTCCCTTTTATCTAGCCTGTTTCCTTAAGACCTAATCACTGGGACTAGGGAAACATCGGGGATATACTGGAAGGAAGGAAGGAGTTAGAAGAACTTAGAAATAATGAGTTTTAAGTAGAGAACAGAAAACTTTAATTTTTTTTTTAAATATTTATTATGTATACAACATTCTGCCTCCATGTATGCCCACATACCAGAGGAGGGCGCCAGACCTCTTTACAGATGGTTGTGAGCC
>NC_022012.1:67838958-67854569 GCF_000317375.1 Microtus ochrogaster | reverse complement strand
AGCTTACATGAAGGCAGGTGGAAGCCTTTCTGTTCAGTGCCTAAGAGCAGTTTGCTGGAAATCCAGGGTAAACACTGTTCAAGACTCAAGGTGACAGGTACCACTTTTCTGTCATTTAGTCGCCAGCCCTTGCTTGGGGTATCAGGATGTCAGAACTAACAAGGGAGAGGAGAGAGTTCAGCTTTTAAGTGTCTCTTGGCTGTGAGAATGGCAGGCAGCCACCAGCCCAGGGCCTGTCTATACCCAAAGCCCTCTAACATGGCCTTTATTTTAAAGACAGAAAACCAACCTTGCTTCAACCTCTACTTTGAGAAAAATGCTTGTTGGTGAGGCAAGGAGCATTCCTTTAAATGTCCCTCCCAAATCAGGAGACATGAAAGGCCAGAAGCGGTCAGAGAACTTAATCTATGGCTATCACTCAGCAGCTATGGTGGCACACACCTATAACCCCAGCACTGAGGCAGGAGGATAGAGAGTTTGAGGCTAGTCTGGGCTTCATAGCAAGACCCTATCACCGACAACCATGGAAGGAAGGAGAAGCACGCGTCTATCTTGGGGCTGCTGTTCTGTTTTTCATCAGTCTCTACATCAGTGTGAACCTGATTGTCATCAGTCTCTACATCAGTGTGAACCTGATTGTCACTCTTTCCGTCGACAGCAAACATGGGCCTTGCTCTCTCCCTTACAGAAACGGTAGAGGAGGACAAGAGGGCTAACAGTGGCAGGCTGGAGTGGGGAGCTTCAGAACCTTCTTCATAAATAGGTTCATCTTGCTTCTGTTTATATGTAAGACATGGTCTCATGTAGCCCAGGCTGGTCTAGAACTCAATAGTAGACAAGGATGGATGACCTTGAACTTCTGATCTTCCTGCCCCGCTTTCTTGGATACTGCCATGCATTACCAAGCCAGTTCATACAGTGCTGGGGGTTGAGCCCAGGGCTTGGGCCATGATGGGCAAGTACTCTACCAGCTGAACATCCCTCGCCTCGGCCTCATTTTCCTAGACTCAATGATCTGGGAATTTCCCAAAGTTCCACAGGAACAGGCCTGGGACCACCTACAGAGTGTCCTTCCCAGCAGACCCCAGGCTAGTGTGTCCTCATCTTCTTCCTGTCTGGACCTCAAGTTCTTGACTCAGTGGAAATTTTCCACACTGACCACTGAGGCGAGCAGTCACATCCCCATGACTATGTTCAGCAAGAGGCAAAGACCAAAGGCATTCTCGGACCAGATAGCTCACGGTCCGGGAGCAGCTGAGCAATGGAGGCACTGTGTTCTGGTTCAGCAAGCCTGTGGTTTGTTTTGGGGTGTGAATCGTGGAACTGGAAACTGGTTTTAACTGCCCGGATATTGACAAGGTGACACATTTCTCACCATTCCTCCCCCTGTGCTTACGGTCACAAGGAAGGCTGACAGAACAAACCCAAGGCACTCCTGTCATTAGCCACGCTCAGCGGGTTCTGGAATGCCCCGGGGTAATACAGATCCTTAGCCAAACTGCAGGAACACCTAACAGAAGAGCTGTGAGTTCCAGGAAGAACTTTGGGAAGCCAATGTCAAGGCTGAGGTTAGGGTTAGTCCCTCTCTAAACCTCTACTGCTTGGGCTTCTGAATGCTGCCCCACCATCACTGTGGCTTAGGGACCAGAACTAGCCTGGCTTAGAAGTGTCTGCACTGGACCACCCCATAGCCCTGAGTACCAGGCTTCCCAAGGATGCCGGCCCACATCCAGAGAGTACCTCAGCTTCAGCTCTGAGCCAGGGCTGCCAGCCCAGCGAGGCCAGCATTTCACCCTAAGCCTCCAGCCTAGTCACCCTGACAATGCTAAGCCCTGGGCCTGCTGTAGCTAATATAGCACTTTCTGCAATCACTGTAGAAAATCTCTGTTGTGTTACTAATTCCTTCCCTCCTTGGCTTGTTATGGTAAAGATTCCCGAATCTCCCATCGCGATCTCTGTGGCAAGAGTGTTTCCTCCTGGCTCTAACCAAATCCCCAGGTTCAGCCTCTCACATTCTCCCCGACAGCTCCCTCACACCTGCTCCCTGCTCCACGTGATCCTCTCAGACAGCAAATCAGCACTGGTTCTCTCTTCTTCCAGTTCCATCTCCAGCTGGGACACCTTGTCCTGAGAAAGGGGAACAAACGGGTTCTTCACTTACACAGGGTTAGGAGCAAGAGGGGAGCCCAAGGAAGGAAACCCCAAGGGCAAATGAGAGCTGATTATGTTAGGACTTGGGAACATAAGACATTTCTTTCTTTCCCCCTTTCCTTCCCTCTCTTCCTTCCTAAAGGATTCATTGCGATCAGTATGGCAAGAGCACTTCTCATGTATCCCAGGTTAGCCTTGAACTCCTGATCTTCCTGCAGCTACCTCCCAAGTGCTGGCACTACAAGAGTTCCTGTTTGTTGGATGCTAGAGATTGAACCCAGAGCTTTATTTACGCTATGCAAGTACTCTACCAGCTGAGCTACACTTCCACCTCCAGCCCTTATACATATAGTTCTTGTTCTGTCCAAAGCAAGTATTTTTTTGTTGTTGTTTTGTTTTCTTTTTTTGTTTTTTGGCTTTTTGATTTTTCAAGACAGGGTTTCTCTGTAGCTTTGGAGCTTTTCCTGAAGCTAACTCTTGTAGACCAGGCTGGCCTCTGCCTCCCGAGTGCTGGGATTAAAGGTGTGCACCACCATCGCCCGGCTCAAAGCAAGTATTTTAAAAACATGTATTTTGTTGCTTTTGTGATACAATTGGGCATGTAGAGCATCTATAAAAGGAGGAAAGGTATTACCCTAAGCCCCAGTGTTTTAATTATGTTGGTATGTATTAAATTAGTATCTTAAACAGGTCCTCTTAAAGTCAACATATAGTCTGAGAAGCCACCCCGGGACATTCCTGCAAATGCTTCATGCTCAAAAGGCTGAGAAGCCACCCTGGGACATTCCTGCAAATGCTTCATGCTCAAGAGGCTTGCTCCTGTGAGCGTGGACACACAATTCCCGCCTGCCTCTTCTCTACAGTCCCCATGAACTTGGCAGTGGACAGTCCCAAATCTACACGGGATTGCACAGGACAGTGGTGGTCTATCCTGGTAAATTCACCATCACAGAGGACTAACAATCTGTTCCTCTGGTCTCTCTTCGATATCCCTGGCAGCTAAGTGAAAAGCATTTCAAAGTAGTTTCATGGATGAAAGAAAGAGGCTCTCCACTCAGAGTGCTCCTACCCTGGTGGCTGGGAGACTGAGTTTGTGTTTCTTATCTCCAGTAGGTTTGCATAGGTCTGGGTAAACTTGGAGCCACAGATGCTTTTTTTATGTATATATATAATTTTTTTTGTTTTGTTTTTCAAGACAGGGTTTCTCTGTGGTTTTGGAGCCTGTCCTGGAACTAGCTCTTATAGACCATTTTATGTATATTTCTAAAAGATTTTTTCATTCTTGTTTATTTTATGTAGATCATGTATGTGTACCACATGCATGCAATGCCTGTGGAGGCCAGAAGAGGGTGTTAGTTTTCCTTGGACTAGAAATTACAGGTGGATTGTGAGCTGTCATGTGGGTCCTCTGGAAGAGCTGCCACCCACTCTTAACCACTGTGCCATTTCTCTAACCCCAACTGATGCTTTTTAAAAAACCAACACTTTGGAGTTTTCAAAGGCAGCACTTATATCTAAGTGTGAGCTATGCCACTGCCAGACTTGATTGACAACTGAGAATGGCTCTGTAAACAACAAAAACGAAATGCTCAGAACTTATGTGCACGATGAACTGTCAGTGAAGAAACAGCCTTGTTGGGGAGTGATCAAACCCTCCAGGGAGGACTTATTACAAAGCCAGAGACTAGAATTGAAACTCCACAGAGTCCACATGAAAATGAAGAGGACTGACTCAACAAAGCTGTCCTCTGTCCCCAACACTCATACAGTGGCATGCGCTGGCGTGCACACACACACAATAATAAATAAAATAAGATAATGTCAAAACCTATAAAGAAACCTAAAAGCTCTCTCCTGGGAGCAGAAACTAACTCAGGACCTGGCTGGCCCTGCCTGAAGTTACCTATCCATCCAGGTCACTCAGAAATCACAAAATATCCATGGAGCTTCAGCCACCTAGGACTGAAATGTAAAAAGTTCATTGTCGGTGAGCTCTTGAGACCTGAGAACTGGTTAAGTTTCAGTGAAGGAATGGGGAAGGCATGTAGCATAGCAACATGGCCCTGGCCTCTTAGAGCAACTCCCCTCAGGCGCCTTTCATGGTGGTAGGACCTCCAGAAGCCATCACTGCGGAACAAGTGGAGAAATACCCTCAGTGGTGTTTAGCTGCACTGCTGCTTCGGGACCTGAGGTGACCCAGAGGACATGCCTTGTTAGTCAGAACATTCTGGACTCAAAGGAGATGATCCAACCACCAATCTGATTTCAGCTAAGATCACTTATGTTTAAGAGATCTATGTTTTATTTTTAGTTCGGTGTCTGTGCATGTGAGTGCAGGTGCCAGGAGAGGCCAGCAGAGGGCACCTATTGGATTTCATGGAGTTGGAGTGGCAGGAAGCAGTGAACCATTCAACATCAGTGCTGGGAATTGAACCTGGGCCTTCTGCAAGAGTGGTGTGTGCACTAAACTGCTGAGCCATCTCTCCAGAGCCCTAAAGTCACTTCTTAAGTTCTTTTTTCTTGCTTCCAGTCCATATTGTCCAGACATATAACATATGAGGTCTAAGCCAGAGCTCAGTATACCAAAGCTCCTTGTTCACTACTTGATACCATAGGTAAGTGGACTGCAGAGGTCAGTGTCAGGTGTCTTCCTCAATCACTATCTTATTTTTTGGAGACAGAGGTCTCTTATTGGCCTGGGGCTCACCAAGTAGGGTAGATTTACTGGCCAACCCCCGGGATCCTCCTGTCTGTCTGCCTGGCCCTGGGATGTACCCTGACATGATGAGCTTTTGACATGTATGCTAGGAATCTGAACAGAGGTCCTCTGCTTATATGGCATACACTTCACCAACGGAGCTGTCTCCGTAGCCCAGCCAGCTGCTTTTAACCCTAGAGCAATCCATTTCTAGTTAACTAGGTGGACCTTGGCTTATCTGAAAGTGACCCCCTAAAGAGATCAGAAAGAAAATATTAGAAAAATACAGCAGCCCCATAAACAAAACAGTAAAAGCCCCATCAGGCTACTCTAGTCTCTGAGCGAGGCCCATCTAATAAAATCTCCAAGGGTTCAAACTTCACTTCCTAAATAAAAACTGTGAAGCGCCCTGGAGCTCTGAAAAAGCGATTTCTGTTTATTTGCAAAGCTGAATGAGGAATTCATTGATTTTGAGCCTAAGCCAACTCTCACTGGCCTTGAGCGCCATGCCTGTCTTTTATCAAAACCCTCACAATGTTAATGTCGCCCCCAAAGTCTGAGGCTTATTTTTCAGTCTCTCTCTTATTCTCTAAATTCTGCTTGTAGTGGGGGGCACACATCTGTTTCTGGTTTAGGGTCAATTCTTCTCTTACAAATTATTCCTTTTTAGCAATCCAGGTTCTTCCCATCATCTCAGAGGACCATGGACACTGAGGTTCTGGTATTTTATTTATATGGTTTTGCCTTTTTTCCTCAAGGATTATGTATTAGGCTTATGAATACTCACCCCCAGCTGGTGTCTGCTCTGAGAAGTCTCAGAAAGAGCAATGAATTGGACCATAGTTTGCTGATAGCTCTGGCAATGATACATAGGCACACAGAGGAAGATGGGCCAGGAATAAGAAAGGACTGTGTGGTTTGGGGTGGGTGGTTTGGAATCTAAGGTACAGTGTGGATCCTGACTGGCCAATCAGCAGTCTTGTAGCTTCCTGTAGGGGCATCATTGCTGAAGGGACGCAGCGCTAATAGCTAAGTGCCATCTTTGGGGAGTGACTTATATCTTCTTCAAAGCAATGAGGCCAGTAGACTAAATTACACCCTTCACTCCTTCCAGCTCTGACACACAACAAGATGATAAACCACCTCCCCGCAACAGAAAAGATCTTAAAACGTCAAGCTAGAAAGAGTAAAAAAACCCAAGACATCCCACATCGGAAACATTCCCTGGTGGCCCAGACATGTTCTCCACAGCCTGGCTCCTGCCTTGTACCCACACACCTCCATCTGCTTGATGAGCCGGCTGCGGTCATCCTTGAGGTGACTCTTGGCCTCCAGTTCGTACTCCAGATCCTTCAGCGACTGCTCCAGAAGCTTCCGTTTTGTGAGCGCTTCATCCTCAGCCCTCTGGTAGTCCCGCAACTCTTCCTCCTTGAGGCGCAACTGGAAGGAGAGGGTGTTGGGACATTCCGTGGGTGTGGAAGTGGCAGCGATTGAACCACAGTTTGCTGGTAACTCTGCCCATGACAAATAACACGCCTGCATACATGTCTGCATACCATGTGGATGCCCTGCTCGAGACCAGGAAACAGAGTGCACAGGCCCACCCCGAAGCAAAGAGGAGCAAATTCCACCTCTCTCCAGGCTTCAGTTTTCCATTTTATAAAATAAACAGTAATTGTTGTAAACAGTAAATTATTAAGTTATAAAGTCAACTGATTATATGTTGACTATCTCAATTACACAGAACACATAAAAAGTCAGTATGAACAAGCATTGGGATGTTTTGTATTAGGTATTAACACGTTTGTATGGATGTATGTGCCATTAGGTGCATTGAAGGTCATGGTCAAAAGCACTTATTTGAAAGTCGCTGAAGTAGCTAAGTGTTCTTGTATTGGAATTGTCTCAAGGGAGGTTTAAAGGTTTAAAATAAAAACTAAATTAATGGTCTCTAAGCAACCAGCAGGCATAAAATCCGAGAACATAATCACACTCATTAGGCAACAGTCATTGCTGTGTAGAAAATGATCGGTGATCACTGCAGTGCTCCTTTCATCCACAAGGTGGCGCTCATCTAATAGTTTTGAGGAATGGACAACAGTTTGAGTCTTAAGCGCCAGCACCTCGGTGGCAGAGGGGGATGCCTCAAACTCCCCACTCCGGTGGGCTGACTCAATGAGGCTCGACTCTGACTCTTTGGTTGCCAATATCAAACCCTCCTGGAGATTGGAGAATCCACAGTGCTGAGCATAGAACATCACCAAGGTTTATTCCTTCAGCGAGTTCACAGAAAATCCACAAAACACCATGCTAATGTAGGAAGACCTGGGGAGGTTGGACGCATTGTATTCTGTTGGAGGCTGACAGAACACCAGCCATTTCCAGCATAGGTCGACTTGGAAAAAGACAACCGCTGGACACAGGCCCTAGGCTGGCTTGGGTGGTGATGGTGAGCGAGACTGAGCGACATCACAGGAACCGTCATCCAGAGAGAATGGAATGGGCGCTCTGTGTGCGGAGGTTTGAAACATGGCCGAGGAGCACTAAACCTCTCCAGGGCTCAATGTCCTCATCACAACATAGGGATAATATCATTTGAGACCCGGATGATAACCCAAAAATAACAATCAGAAAGAATGCCAATCAAATATACAGCCCAGATTTCCTTCTTGGCATCCTCTGCCATGCCTCTCCTGATACTTAGCATGCCCCTCCCCCTCCTTCCACTAGTAGGGTCTGTCTCCTACCGCAGTAGGGCCCTCCAGGGAGTGGGACAGGCAAGAAGAGAGAACTGCTAACCCAGGCTGAGCATACCTCAACACACACACACACACCCCAGTTCAAAAGCCCAAAGTGCAAGGTCGGAGAGACAGCTCAGTGGTTAAGAGTACTGGCTACTCTTCCATGGGAGTTGGCTCTCAGAACCCACGTGGCAGCCCACAGCCATCTGTAACTCCAGTTCCATGGGGATCTGATACCTTCTCCTGATACCCCTGGGCACCAGGCACACATGTGTATACCTATATACATGCAGGCTAAATAATTATAGACATAAATCACAAAAAAAGCCAAATATCAAATACTCCAGATCCAAAACTAAAAGACATTTTTGATTGTGGAATTTTTTTTTTTGAATTGGAAATGACAAGAAAAATCTACACAAATATTCCAAAAATCTCTGAAAGCAGATACACTTCTAGTACCAAGTCTTTCAGATAAGGAACACTCGCTCCACTGAGCGTTTGAAAGCAACTTGCCCTGAACTGAAAGTAAGCAAGGCAACCCTAAATGGGACATCTGCATCCCCCACTCCCAGGTTTAGGGACCTCACAGAAGAGGAGACAGAAAAAATGGAGGAGCCAGAGGAAGGGGTGGAGTGCTGGGGAACATTGTCACAAGCATGACGTGGTCACTGCACTCAGCAGCTGGGATTAACCTGCACAAGACAGACCCACTAACATTCCATCAGAGAGCTGGGGGGTGGGGGCTCACACAAGCCCCACCTCTCCATGGCTGCCGGGGTGCTGGGGGGAGGGACACCTTCAGTGGTGGAGCCACTGTGAAGTTGCCCATGTGCCTGTAAACTACTTCTCACCATGTTCCTAAAAGCGACCCTAAACTGTCAGGGACACACAGACGTGAACATAGAGGGAGGGCCAGGTGAGAAGAGCAGGGGAGCAGCAGGACGGAGGAGACAAAGGGTTGAGGGTGACTCAGATCAGGAGACCCATTGCCGTATAGAATAGTATCTGCCAATGGGGATGAAGGGAAGCAAGTAACTTTTGGACCTGTCAGTGCTACCTTTAAGCAGTTAGGCAGGCCTTAGAAGATGAAGTAAAGATGGTGAACTTTAGGCCTTACTTCCTAAAGACCACCCTCATCAGAACCTCAGTGTCTCACGTCGCAGGCAGAACGGTAGCCAGCACACTGCTCTCGGGCAAAGGCAGCCAGTACCCAGCTCTGTGCAAACCCATAGCCATACTCAACTAAAGAGTCACTCGGGGAGAGGAGCAGTGAGCAGAGATAAACGAGCCATTCAAGGGTCCAGAGGGATCTTGACTTCCTAATTCACTTCTGCTTTACAGGTTCTGACTTCAGTATCAGAGGGGTGGCATCTGCCTCCTTTTCCTTCAGAGAGATGAGAAATCTCTGTCTGCCATTCAAATACAAAACTATCTTTAAGGGCCACACCAACAGAAAACTCAAGAAAGCCATCTCTGCTTTCAAACAGCACACACTTTCTAAAAAGGAAAAGGAAGGGGCTGGAGAGATGGCTCAGTGGTTAGGAGCACTGGCTGCTCTTCCAGAGGTCCAGAATTCCCAGTAACCACATGGTGGCTCACAACCATCTATAATGGGTCTGATGCCTTTTCCTGGCATGCGGATAGAGCACTCACACACATTTTTTAAAAAACAGAAATAAAGCCGGGCGGTGGTGGCGCACGCCTTTAATCCCAGCACTCGGGAGGCAGAGGCAGGCGGATCTCTGTGAGTTCGAGACCAGCCTGGTCTACAGAGCTAGTTCCAGGACAGGCAAAACCACAGAGAAACCCTGTCTCAAAAAACCAAAAAAAAAAAAATACACACATATATATGCTTTTTAAAAAAATATATGTATATATATGTGTCTATGTGCATGTACACAAGCATGCAGGTGTCTAAGTTGACCAGCAGAGGGCACTGATCTCTGGGACCCAGACTGATAGGATAGGTGGTTGTGAGCCTCCTTACATGGGTGCTGAGAAGGAAACTCCAGTCCTTTGCAAGAGTAGCAAGTACTCTTAACTGCTAAACCATCTCCCCAGTCCCAGTGTGCTCTCTCTTTCTTTTAAATAAAGAGGCCTGGTCTCCATCTGGCCTTACCTAATCTCTGTGGTCTTCTGCTTCTTTATCTGTCTCAAGAATCTTCATGTTTCCTTCCCCCCCAAAGTGTCTAGCCTGACAACCTTTACACAAATAGCCGTGTGGATCCCTGTGCAGGGTCACAGTGACACTGTGGTCTTTTGAAGTTAAAACAGACCAGGTTATTTGCTGTGTTCTGGCAAATGTTGACCCCAGCACCCAACTGCTATAAAAATGAAAATATGTTTTTTTTTTTTCATAGCAAAGGGTACTGTGATGTCAGTGTGCCCGTTCCAGCTTTCTCGGAGTCCTGTATCTTGTAACCCAAGGCAGAGGGAACCTGCTATCAGGATCCTTTCAAGGTGTCTGAAATATGTCATAAATATCCATTGTTCTTCAATGGGTTCAGTACTGACTCAGGGCAAACCTTCCTTTGATCATCAAAGAAATTAAAAGCTTTTTTGACTTGTTCTGTTTTAAAGAAAACTTGTTTTCCTGTGGAATCTGCGGGCTCCTCACACTGTGTGTGTGCAGGGGGAAGCCTTGCGAAAGAGAGAAGCATGTATCGAATGTCCGGGATCTCGGGGCCTTCACTATATCACTTCATGCATTATCTCCATCATCATTAAGCCACTAATGTAGAAAGAGATGCTGAGAAAACCGAGACAGCTTGTTCAGGGCCATTCAGTCGGCACAGCCAGAATCACAGCCAGGTGTGATGGCTCACACCTGTAATCCTAGCACACAGGAACATGGGGCAGGAGATCTGCCATGAAAGACAGACAGACACACAGAAAGAAACGGGCAAGCCTCCAGCTTACTGTGAAAATAAGAACACCCAACCCTTCCCCATTAATTTTCCTCTCCCCAGGTCAAGAATGCAAGATTTGCATTTCTTGGCATCATCATCATCATCATCATCATCATCATCATCATCATCATCATCATCATCATCATCATTATCCAGCCATGGCCATCCTAGAACTTGCTTTGAAGACCAGGTTGGCCCCAAACTTAGAGATCCACCTGCCTCTGCCTCCCAAGTGCTGAGATTAAAGGTGTGCGCCACCACCACCCAGTTTGTTCTAGTCTTATTCTTTTTTTTCCCCCCCAAGATAAGGTTTCTCTGTGTAGCCACGGCTGTCCTGGAACTCACTCTGCAGACCAGGCTGTTCTCGAACTTACAGAGATCCACTTGCCTCTGCCTCTCTAATGCTGAGATGAAAGGCGTGCACCACCACTGCCCACCCTATTATTTTTAGGTATAAAACCAAAAATGTTTTTAGGGCAGCCAAGATGGCTCACAGGTAGGTGCTTGAGGCACAGGCCTGACAATCAGAGTTTGATCCCCGAACCCTGTAAAGATAGAAGGAGGGAACCCATTCCACAAAGTTGTCCCCTGAGCTCTGGCACTCAACCTTCACATACACATCATACACCACAATGATAAATAATAAATGACAGATGATGAACAAAATAGTATGCTTTAGTTATCTCAGCATTCACGGATTCCTAAGACGTGGAGACTGAACCAAGTCTAGGCAAGCACTCTACCGCTGAGCCACATGCCTGGTCCCTAAGAACATCTGTTAGTCTATTTTGCTGTGGCTATCAAGTTCTTATCTACCTGACCACCCCAATAAAAGTCAAAAAATGATTAGTAAGAGCACTTGTTGCTCAATAATGATGGCCAGAGTTTGATCCTAGCGCCTACACCTAATGTCAGGTAGCTCACAACACAGGCAGCTCCAGCTCCAAAAGTTCCAGCGCTCTCTTCTGGCCTCCATGGGTACTCGTACATACATGTATGCAAACACGCAGACACATACACATGGAAAAACACATTCACACATAAATAATTAAATCTTTTTAGAAAATGATTGTTAAAAGAATCTAGTCATCCCCTGCCATCTTGTTCTAGGAATAAAGGAAGAACCGGAGGTGGATGACATGCTTGGACACAGATGGAGACAACATTCTTGCTCCATAAAAGGTGGCTCACCTTTTCAGGCAGAAAACTTTGGATGGAAGTTTTGGCCAGAACGTGGCCCAATTAAAGGTGTGTCTGTTTCGCTTCTGAGCCGATGGGAGTTTTGAGTCTTAGATGCCACCTGCTTGTAATTGCTAGCTAGTGGAGAATAAAGCAAGCCCCAAAGCTGCCCTAAGAATATCTCCCTCCCGCCCAGCCCCAGCAACAGAAGCCTCACATTCTCAATAAGAGATAAAGGAGAAGATTACCCGGCAGGCATTACCTCATCTTGCATTTTCACAGCTGCCAATCTGGCCTTTTCCACCTCCAGGCTTTTCTCCTTCAGTTGAGTCTGCATTTCCGCAAGCTCCCGGCGGTTCTTCTCCTTATACTCACCAAGCTGCCTCTGCAGCTCCAAAGAGGATGTGCGTGAGGCCTCCGCGATGTCTGCCATCTGGAGGATATGGGGTGGCCTGAACAGGTCCTGCCATGCTGGAGCCCCTCCAACAAGGAGAGTATCTCCTCTGCTCCCCACCTTTGACGCTTCCTCTAAGGCCACCAAGCGCCAGACCCTGGGCTGCCTGGGTCTGGCTAACCCTGCCATGGTGACAGGACACACAGTCCTGAGGTCACGGCTTTGCCTTCCACCAACCAGTATGACTGAGCCACATCCCTAACCACTAAAGGCCTTGGCACTGTCCTTTTGGGAAACACTGAAATCATATCTACCTTCCAGAGTTTAGACAAAACCCAGGCATAGAATTCTAGTCAGAGCTAAACAAGTCACTAGCAAAATGCCTTGCATCAGTAGGTGTCAGAAAACGGCAGCCTCCTAGGTGCACTCCTAGACGGAAGGGAGCTGGCAGGCTCGTGCCTCTCCCTGTGTTTTGGGGCAGAGGTGAGCTGAGGGTTTTAGAAACTACCTTTGGTGTTCCTGGATATGTCAGAGATAAATATGCAGACTCTGCCCAGAGGCCTCAACCGCAGTTCAGTGAACACTGGTTAAGTGTGTCCACACCAGGCCATCTGTTTATTGTTACCAAGTGACCAGGTACCCAGAGCCCTGAGGCTTTCAGCCTTTATTTTTTTTTTTAGACAAGTTTCTCGGCATCTGGAATTTTCAACAAGTCCAAAGAATGGCTGCAGGGGTTCCACAATGCCCAGGTGCATCTGTACTTGGGGGAACTGAGGGTTTCCAGAGCCTTCCAGGGAGAAAGTGCTTGGAATCTCCTGGGCCGGCTTGACCCTTGCTCTACCTCAGGGCCCCTCACCTCCTTCTGCAGCTTCTCGATGGTCTTGTCCAGATGCCATCGCTCGCTCTCCATCTCGTTCTTCAGCTTCCTCAGCTGCTCCTTCTGCTCGGTCTCTTCCTGGAGTTTCTCTAACAGCTCCTTCTGCTCCTGGGTGGTCTGGGTCAGCTCTCTCTGGAGACAGTAGGGAAAATACAATGCTGTCACCTGCCTTCCTGGAGACCTCTCCCACGGGTGGCAAGGGGGGACTTCACAGTCACACCCCAAAAGCAATGAAACCTGCTAGCTCTGTGTAAAGGGGAAAGAATCAAGGAAATCTGGAACCAAAAACAAAAAGGTGAGAGAGAGGGTGAGAGAGAGGGTGAGAGAGAGAGAGAGACAGAGAGAGACAGAGAGAGACAGAGACACAGAAACGGAGAGACCCTCCACAGGAACAGAGCTGGAAGAATGCCATACGGGAATACATCAGCAGCCACCATGGCTGGTGGGGTTCAGGTTAGACCCTTATAGCTGAACGTTTGCTCTCAAAACAGGGCAATGATACCATAAGACCAACCTAAACCAACTCAACAAGCACTCTACCAGCTGAGCTCAGTCTCCAGCCTAGTACAGGAAGACTTCGAGACAGGGTTTTTCTGTGTAGTCTTGGAACTCTGCTTGTAGACCAAACTGGCCTCAAACTCACAGACATCCGCCTGCCTCTGACTCCTGAGGGCTGGGATTAAAGGTGTACACCACCACCACCTCAGGGTAATATCACATCTTTGAGATCACTTTCCTTAGAGTTTCTCCACAGGACAGAATCAGCCTCACTGGGTGGTGACAACTCCTTCCATCTGCCTTCTTCTCCCCCTCCTCCCCCGTCTCCTCCCCAGACCAGAAAATAAACTCCAAACAGAAACCCAACTGCCCTGTGCCCTCTCTCTCTCTCTCTCTCTCTCTCTCTCTCTCTCTCTCTCTCTCTCTCTCTCTCTCTCTCGCTTTCTTAGTGAATTCCCTTTCAACACCCCATCATGGGTCAGGGAGGAGGCTCACTAGGCCCCACCCTCCTTGAGGAACTAAAGGCAGTTAACGGTTGCCGGCCTGGGAGGGAATTATTTTCCCCAGTGGTGTAGTTGTCTGTAAGTTGCCCACGCTTAGTGAATAACCCCTCTCCCATCCTTACGCAAACAATGTTAATTAAACTCAGGTTGAGGGAGACATGACAGTAAGCAGGGGTCACCAGGCATGGGAGGGAAGCATAAGAAAGTGAGAGACAGAGACTATGATCACGGTCCACTGTACATAGGTGTGAAACTGTCAGAGAAAAGTGTGTTAAATTCAACCAAATGTATTTTCAGTGACAATATGATAGAATAATGTAATTGAAGCTATTAATAAAAAAAACTATGAATTTATGGGGACCAGCAAATACAATGGGTCCCTGTAAAAGCCTTCAGCAGTCAGCTCAGCTCCACCTCTGGAGCCCCCATGACCTCACTCCTTCTCTTGGATTCCGATCCAGAGTCTCTGAGTTAAGCCGGGCGGTGGTGGCGCACGCCTTTAATCCCAGCACTGGGGAGGCAGAGGCAGGCGGATCTCTGTGAGTTCAAGACCAGCCTGGTCTACAAGAGCTACTTCCAGGACAGGAACCAAAAAAACTACTGGAGAAACCATCTCGAAAAATAAAATAAATAAATAAATAAATAAATAAATAAATAAATAAATAAATAAATAAAGCAGAATCTCTGGGTCAGGGGACATGCCGATTCCTGCATCACAGCCTCCCATGGCTCACACACTATGCAATGACCTCACCCCTTCCCTTGGATCCCAATCCAGAGTCTCTGGGTCAGCGGACATGCCGATTCC
This sequence comes from Microtus ochrogaster, assembly GCF_000317375.1. Lineage (NCBI taxonomy): Eukaryota > Metazoa > Chordata > Mammalia > Rodentia > Cricetidae > Microtus > Microtus ochrogaster. Next base: position 67,839,808 of record NC_022012.1, on the reverse strand, counting down.
CGCGTCACAGCCTCCCATGGCTATACCTCACTCTACACCAAGGCCCTTCTTCCTTGCCAGGGAAGCACCTCAGCGTCACCCACTCTGGGTCTGGACCCCAGCGGCCCACCCAGCATACACGGACTTCTCAGACCGTCATTGCTGCTGCTTATTCTGGTATCTTTATCTCGTGTGTGCTAGACACACAAATAGTCAAGTCCACACAAGAATAGATTTTCTGTCTGTGACACTTACTACAATTAACACCTGAAAATGCCATAAGATATCTCATACCTTGGGGGCCTGTAACCCTTGTGGTGAAGGGGTAGAGACCAGGAGGATCTGGGAGGAGGGGAGGCTCACTGGCCAGCAGCTTAAGCTGAAAGGGGAGCTACAGGATCAATGAGAGACACTGTCTCAAATGAGATGGAGAGCAATAGAGGAAGACATCCCAATATCAACGCCTGGCTTCCACAGATGCCTTCGGGGTCCTGTATGCATGTGTGCATGCACACACTCAGTGGTCCCAAGCATGCTTCTTTGGGGGTGAAGCTGAGACACATTTTTGCAGCAGTGACTCAGAAAATTTTTCTCTCAATACCTGCCCCCCCCCCACCCATATGTGTGCGTGCACGCATATGTGTGTTTTCTTTTTGCTGGGCATCAAATCCAGGGCTCTGTGAATGATAAGCAAGTTTCCACACCACTGAGCTACATCCCCAGATTCTAGAACATATTCCTTAGGTAAGCGAGGAGGCAGAACATTATTCTAAGCGCCATTTCTAAATTGTGGGACATTTTAAGATGATCCGGAATAACCCTCACATTCAAGCTTATGGATTTCAATCTGTTCCCCAAACTGTGATTCCAG
>NC_022012.1:67836030-67838223 GCF_000317375.1 Microtus ochrogaster | reverse complement strand
CTCTGAACCATGATCAACACCACTGCGGATAACTGTTGAAGAGAACTAGCCTCGTGCGGTGAGAACTCTGAACCATGCCTCCAACTGTGACTCTTACCCTGTGTGCATCTGACCCTGAAGACTAGTGGGTCCCACTGCAAAACCTCAACAGTCTTGAGCCTGAGCCAGCCCGTCAGCCCTCACCTTCCCCGAAACTCTCCCCAGGGACATTTAGGCAGCATTTCAAAGGGTGAAGACACACCAGGGTCACGCTGAGGCTGTTGTACAAAAGCCAATTTACAACTTTAGTGCTGGCTTTGACTGCAGTGGAGTTCAAATAGTCTTCTTGATATCCAAACGGGAAAATCTCATATTCTAGGAACCTTCTGGGTTTGAAGAGAGATAGCTATCTGGTCTCAAGGAAATGACTTCTTCCTGCTCCTTTTAATAGCAGCCTTGAAGGACCGCGTGTGTGCCCAGAGGAGACGGGAAATTGGCTTCTGCAGAGAGGCGACTCCTTGCCGCCTTGGGGACAGGTTCAGCCTGCTTTCATACACTGTTTGTATTTTATCTCTGCAAAACTGTCAAGAACTTTCCCACCAAGGACAAGGCCTTCTCAACCTCAGCAAGGTGACGTTTGGATCAGAGAGCTCACAGCTGTGGAGCTGGCCTGTTTTTTAGGATGCTCACCAGCTATCCTGGCTCCACTCACCAGCATCTCCCCAGTGTGACAATTAGCGCATGTCCAGATATCACCAGCTGCCCCTACTTCCAAGTCACTAGTCCAGATGAATAGCTCAGGGTGGCTACATAGGTGGAAGGCATTCCCTGGAAGGACAGGCCCAGTGGCCACGCCTACCTACAAGGATGAGGAAGGCAAGCCTTGGGGGCTTTACCTGCACACGCTCCAGCTCCTTCTCCAGCGCCCTTCGGGCAGAGGTGGCTTCCTTTTCTTCCTGTCTGGCATGCACAAGGGCTCCCTCTAGCTGCTGGACTTCACTCTATAATGAGACAGATGGGTCAAGAACCACAGGGACACACTCTGAAGATGACTGTGATCGCAGTGTGCCTGTTGTGGGATCGATATAAACAGCTGGGCTCTCGGGTGTGTGCCTCTCTGCAGTCCCATTTCCTTTGGGGTGTGGCCTTCGGGGTTACCTTGGTGATTTCTTTATCTTTATTACAAACACCCAAGTTTTATCCCCAGAGATTCAGAAACTCCAGGCAGGGGATAGACTGGGTCAAAGCATTGCTGTAAAGGTGTGCAGGTGACCTGATGGGCGCCCAGTGTGTCCCTCCCCTTCCGCTGCTGTTACTTCCCGCCTCTTTCCTTAACAGCTTCCAAAGCTCTGGTAAAGCAGATAACTGGCTTGCTAAAATCTCCGAATATATCAGCTATGTGCTAAAGAAAGGATGTGTTTAGCGAGACAGACTAATGTGGTGTGAAGATGGCCTCCGCAAGGTGTTCAGAGGTCCCCACGGAGCCTCAGAAAGATGTCTAATGTCTGACGCAGGAGTCCCTGGGTACTGTGCAACCCAGGCCCCTGATTCCCACCCTGGTTTTATTATCCCTGCCCCCAGACCTCCTGTTCCCACCATTCTAAAAGATGCTTGCAGGTCACCTGGACATCCCAAATCAATCCTGACAGTTCCACCCCCAGCCCCGAAATCACTACAGGAGAGAGGGGTATAGGCTGCCGCACTCTGGCCAAGACCCAAGGAGCCTCACCTCGCACTTGTGGAGCGTCTCCTTTGCGTGGGCCTCATCGCCTTTCACATCCTCCATCTGCTTCTGCAGCTGGGCCAGTCTGCGCTCCAGCTCCGCGATCCTCCCCTGCAGCTTCTCGTTCTCCTCCTTCAGCGCTTTCTCACGCAGGTCAGCCCCTGCCTGGTTCTGCTCTGTCAAGTGGCTCCTGCTGGCCAGGACCTCCACATTCTAAGAACAAAGAACAAAGGAATGAGTGTTCACAGGTGCTCCCCAACTCCTGAGGGAAGCTGGTGCCTGAAAAGTATTGCAGCTGGAACTTTCTGGCATTTGTCTGCCATCCCAAGGACAGGAGGGCGAGGCAAAATGATTGGAAGTTCCAGGCTGGCCCGGGATACTTGATGAGTTTGAAGCTAGCCCTGTCTCAGAATATATTTTTTTAAAAGGTGGAGATACAGATTCATGGCAGTAGACAAGTTGAGGTGTTTGGGGGACTCATTTCTTTCTTT
>NC_022012.1:67829225-67835900 GCF_000317375.1 Microtus ochrogaster | reverse complement strand
AGTGCTGGGATTAAAGGCGTGCGCCACCACCGCCCGGCGACTCATTTCTTTCTATTCCACCTGCAGACATGGTTTCTCTGCATAACAGTCCTGGCTGTCCTGGAACTACCCTTGTAAACCAGGCTGGCCTTGAACTCACAGAGATCCTCCTGCCTCTAACTTCTGAGTGCTGAGATTAAAGGCGTGTGACACCACCACCCAGCTACAGGACTCATTTCAACACCCAGTATTGAGGGGGAAAAATGCTAACTAGCAGGGGAAGAAGACAGGGTAAATGACAACCTGGAGGCCACTGCTGCCTGTTGTCTGCTCTTAAATGAGATGTGGGCCAGGGTAGAGCTATGTAGTTTGATGCCCAGCAAAAAAAAAAAAAGGGGGTGGGGGAATTAATGCAAAGATGAAGGATCATAAGAGCATAACCACACCCACTCATTGGAAGATTATCTGGGGCGGCCTCCATAGAATGCTTGCCAGCCCTTGCCTGTGCTCAGCCCTTTTCGAGCTCTCTATCTTGCTATTCTCATCCAACCTGAAAGATGGGAAAAATGGGTAGGCTGGGGGCACAACAGCTCTGTTAGTAGATTGCTGGCCTAACATGCATGAAGTCCTGGGTTTGATATCGAGCATCACATCTACTGGGTGTGGTAGTCACACTCTTTAGCAGTAGGGTGATACAAACAAGAGAAAGGAGGGCAAGGTCATCCTCTGCTACGTAGTGAATTTGAGGCTAGCCTGGGCTACGCAAGACCTTCTCACAAACAATAGCAAATAAAGACAGCACCCCTTCACAACATGAACTCAAACTGGGTCAGGGACCCAAATTCTAGAATTAAAAGCATTAAAGCTCTCAGAAGACACAGGAGTGCATACCTGTGATTTTAGTTTAGGCAAAGGTTCCTCAGCTATAGTACCAGAGGCACAGATGACAAAAGGACAGATTGACTTCTATGTGTGTGAGTGTATGCCTGCATATAGTATGTGTGCCACATGTGTGAAGTACCCATGGCATCCAGAAGAGGGCATTATATCCCCCAGGACTGGAAATACAGGTAGTTGTAAGCCTGTAACTCCCTGTGAGTAGTCTGTGAGATGTAAGAAACTTTTTATAATACTGGGGATACCACCAGGATGATAAGATGGCCCCACAGAATAAAAGAAAATACTTACAAATCAGATCATATGAAAATTTGTGAAGAATTCTTCACCTTCATAATAAAAAGATAAACCACCCTTTTTTAGAACTTGCTCTATAAAGCAGGCTGGCCTCAAACTCACAGAGATCCACCTGCCTCTGCCTCCCAAGAGCTGGAATTAAAGGTGTGTTCTTCAGTGCCCACAAACCACCCATTCTTGATGAGGGCAATGGATAGAAATAGATTTGTTTCCAAAGAAGACCCAGGAATGGGCATGGGAAGAGCTGGTCAGTACTGTCAGCCACTAGGGAAGGACAAATCAGGGTCACAGTCACACACACGTACTGCTAGGGAGGATAAGGAAAAACAAAAACCCTCACACAATGCTGAGAAAATTCAAAATTGTGTAGCCATGCAGGAAAGTTGTCAGCTCCTCCAAACAATGTTTAACTAAATTTCCCCATGACCAACTACTTCACTTTTTTCTATATGCCTAAGAGAAATAAAAACATCCAAATATGTGTGTGTGTGTGTGTGTGTGTGTGTGTATACACATGGCCAAGGCACCATTATTCATAAAAGTGGAAACAACTTATATTCCCATCAACAAATGAATGGGTAAATAAAATGTGGTACAGTCATATAATGGACTATTATCAGGTCATAAAAAGAAATGAAATACCAATGTATGCTACAACAGAAAACATGATACCAAGTGGAGGCTCCCAGCGAGATGAGGAACTAGGGATCCCTGAGAGATTGCCCTCGGGAATGGTGAGGGTGAATTGAAGATGGGTACGTGTCTATGTGTTTTTTCATCCCCAGACTCTTGCTAGATACCAGTTCCAGGTGGTGCAGGTGCCACAGGAGGCAGAGCAGAGATCAGGAACTAGGGACTCTCTGAGGGACGCCCTCCAGAAGACTGGCCAGCAGGAAAGTAATAAAGAGGAGGCGGGAGGGTGAATTAAAGGCCTCAAAAAGATGGAATGTGCGCAGAGAATCGGGAGTGCAGAGAGACATTTGATTCTGGGGAGTGCTAAGAAAGATGTCTAGATTTCAAAATGTGGATCTAAGGATTTGTTACTTTGAAAAAGGAGTTGGTTTTTTTTTTTTTGTTTCCACGGAAGATGAGGACCTATGGAATCCTTCTAGATTAATGTGGTTTGATGGACCAAGACCCCCCCCCAAAAGGTTGCTATGATTACCCTCAAAAAATTACTTTGCCCTATAAACATCAGGAAGTAGTTTAGAGAGAACAATGCCCAAATTCCCTAAATGATTGTTTACTGGAGACTGTGGGGCTGAGGGGGACGCTGTTAATGGTAGTGGTCTCCAGCTCTGCACGCCTAAGAGTTTGCTACACAAGCAGCAGGCTTTTCTGCACAGTAGCCTCTGAAGGTCCTCAGCCCACTTGCCACCCTGGCTCCCAGCAGTGGCAGGAGGTGGTGCCTGTTCTTGTGGAGCCGCTGCAGCCATAGGATTTGCTGAAGGAAGAAGCAGAAGCAGGAGGAGTTTGGGGCCAGCATTTATGACTGCTGCTAATGAGCCAGTGCTGAGCCATCCTGCCGAGAGAGAGACTTTGGGATCACCATGACTGTAGTGGCCACTACTGTCACTGTTGTAGCCTCCTTCGTGGCAGCTGGAACTGCCATCAGCCAGACATCTGCTGTGGCTAACTTGTACAGTGACTATGTTCACTAGGGCATTTTCCAACGTATTGCTATCATATTTGTGCCATGTCCTGGGCCAGTCCAGAACCTTGGTCTAATTATATAGAAAAGGGGGAGATGTTGGGGACTGTGGACCCCCCCCAGACCCTGAATTTTCTGTGACCCCCTGCCTGCTAGAGTAAACAACTTGTTTTCCTATGCTTGCAGCTGCTCTGAGCACGAGACCCTGAGGAGTTTCTGATGGCAGGGGAGTGATTTCTGGTTGGCTTACAGCTGAGAGTTACGGCATGGCCATTAGTCAAGGAGACCCTATATAAGCCTCCCTGGAACACAATAAAGGGGCATTCTTGGTGTTACGTGTGTGTGTGTGTGTGTGTGTGTGTGTGTGTGTGTGTGTGTGTGTCAATCTACAGCCCCTTGCCCAACACACAAACCATACCATAGCATGTAGTGTCTAGAGCAGACGTTGTGCTGCAACCAAGTGAAAGACGCTATATTGATGCTGAAGGAAATGTCTACAATAATAAATCTAAAGATAAAGAAAAATAGCTTAATGGTTGGTCAGGGCTAGAGGGAAGAGCTGGGGAAGAGGTGGAAAGGGTCTGCTAATAGACATGCATTTTCATTTGAGATTAAATGAAATCATGCAAATATGCTCTAAACTACAGAGTTGTACATTATGTAAATTATAGATTATAGCTGTCTTTTCTTTTTCTTTTAGATTGACCAGCACAGGGAAGACCTGGAGTCAGAGTAGGGATGATGGACAAAGGCTGTTTGTCTACCCCTGAGCACAGGTCTAGCTGTTTTAAAGATTTATTTTTATTTAATGAGTGTTCACCTGCATGTATGTCTGTGTATCACACGCAGGTAGTGCTCGAAGAGGTCAGGAGAGGGCACTTGATCCCCTGGAGTTACAGGTGGCTGTGAACTGCCATATGGGTGCTGGGCACCAAACTGGGTCCTCTGCAAAGGCAACAAGTGCTCTTAACCTCTGAGCCATCTCTCCAGCCCAGAGTACAAGGTTTGCAGAAGCAGGAGGAGGGGAGCCCTGAGGTCTGCCCGAACCATTTGGTGAAGGAAAGAACACTTATACATGTGGCCAGCAGGTTTTTATTACCCCAGAAGTCTCAGGAAAAGGAAGGACGGTGGAAACCAGGCCTGTTTTAACCTTGATTTTGACAAACACACCCAGGCTTACTTAGAGAAGGGCACTTGGTCTGTAAGTTCATAGCTGGCAGGGTCACCCCAGCCTGAGCCTCCACAGTGGCACAGGCTGAGTTTGGCTCTGGGGAAGCATGTGTATATCCTGACACTTAGTACTGTTTTGATTATTTGCAAAGTGCTAATTTGCCTTTCTCTGTGTTCACAGTGTGGTAAACCACATTGTGTTTACAAATAGCTTAACATTTAACATGAGCCTTGGCGGGCAAATGGCTCCAGAAAGCTCTTCTGGCCCCTGTTCCCCCACCACCCCTACTTTACTATTTTATAAAAAGACCATAAAACAAACTTTCCTTTTCCTGGAACCATACCTAATTCTACAACAGTCCTGGCATCTAAAAACAAACAAACCCCATACCCTTTCGTTCAAGGCAAGTGACGCATGAAGGTTCTTTTACACGAGAGCCAAGCAAAGAAAGTTGGTGTAGGAAGGCTCTCCAAGGCCTCCCTCTCCCAAATACCCCCACTCCCACATCATCTTTTCCAGGTTCTTAGTGATGTCTGGGTCCGGTTCATGTGGCAAAGACGTCAGAGCTGGCAAAGGCCTGTTGACCCAGAAGGTCATGGTACAGACATGGAAGCCATATTTATAGTGCTGGAGCCATTTCCGTGACACACTGGTCTTACTTCCCGGATGTCACGGCAAGGTTAGAGAGACCATAGCACCAGAAAGAAGACGCTGTGAGATGAACATCCAAAGACGGATGCTTCTGATTCATAGAGCTGGGCTTGTCACAGCCTATCAACTCTATCACTCCACCAGGCAGTCACACAACAAAAATCCACTCCAACTCCCTGCCATCCATCCAGCACCTACACTGTATCATGGTCACAAAGCGAATGGGCTGTTTTCTACTATTGCTTTCCAAGCCTGGACCATCGCTAAAAGTTGCAGTAAGATAATTTTTCCATCTATCAGACAACCAAGGTAAACATTTTGGTAACAGCATTTGGGCAGAGTCAGAAAACACGGCTGGTAGGGTGAAAAACTGGCTCAAGGGCCTAGAAGGCTGTGCAGTAGTAGCCATTGCAGTTACAGGGCATGTTCCCTTTGCACAGCAACTTTCGCCTTGTACCACAGCCTACACATACGTAAAATGGTAAAAACAAAATGAGCCTAATGGCCAGGTGTGGTACACTCCTTTAATCCTAACACTGGGAAAACAAGGGAATCTCTGTGAGTCTGAGGCCAGCCTGGTCTACGTAGTGAGTGCCAGGCCAGTCAAGCTACAAAGTGAGACTATGTAAAACAAAACAAGACAAAATGAGGCGCTGCACCATAAAAGCCTGCAATCATGTTAAATGTCATTCAGTGTTGCGTCAGTTCAATGTCGCTACGCAGTGGGGGGGGGGGATAAGGGAGTAAGTGAGAAAAGTAAACAAGATGCAGAATACGCCATCTAGCCGGTCTGTGAACAAGCTAGGTGGTGATGTGTCTACTAGGCTTCACTATGACCTGGTGGTTTTGATTGGCTGTGAGGAAGGGGAGTGGGGCTGTGGGAAACGTGGAGGCAAGTTTAGCCATCGCAAACTCTTATAACATTTTCATCCTGAACCACAGGCATTCAACATGGACTCGCGTTTATAAAATAAACGTGTGTATTCTTTTCAAAGTTCAACCCTTTTGACCACAGGCACCCGGAGGACAATCAGGCAAGTTCTCACCTCCTCCAGCCTGCAGAAACCTTTCTCCCGGCCTGTTCACAGGCCCTTCTGCACAGGGAGAGATAGCGGAGCCCAGCGACAGCTGAACAAATAAAGCAAAGGCCGCTCTCTCACGTTGGTTTACACAGTGAAGAAACTGCTTCTCACCACCAAGAGCCAGGAGGGCGAACAGGCACAGGCAGCCCCGCACTTTGCAATGGCATGAATGGTCCTTCAGCATTTACACCAACCAACGTGGAGGTGTAGGAGCCCGTGGTGCACTGCAGAGAGAAAGCCCGGTAGGCAGTGGACGGCAGATCTCCAGGCTCAGGTTTCTTCTTTACAAATCTCGCCTTTCCCGCTGTGACATTTAACTCTCTGCCCTGGCACTTGGGGCAGGAGATGGGAGTGCAAGTGCACACGCGTGCATCTGGTGGCACTTGGGGCAGGAGATGGGAGTGCAAGTGCACACGCATGCATCTGGAAGCCAGAGATCAACCTCGTTGTCATTCCTCAGGCACTATTTTTTCCTTTTGAGACAGGTTTCGTATTATCCTGGAACTCACCACGTAGGACAGACTACCCGGCCAGCCAGTCCCAGAGATCTGCCTGTCTCCATCTCCCAGGCACTAGAATTAGAAGTGCCGGATGACACACCCAGAATTTTCACTTTGGCTCTGTGGATCAAATTCACGTCCAAGTGCGTGCTTGCCAGGCAAATCATCTCCCACTGCGTACCTGTTTATATTAACGATCATGGATGTTTGGCATCCAAGGAACATTCAACTCGAACCTCATGGTTTTGCCAAGCACCCTCTCCCTCACCCACTTATCACAGCAAAGCACAGCCCAGCTGCAGAATGGGATTCCCACCTTTGCTTGGGAAAATGCCTGACAGGGTGACAGGGGGGAGGGGGAGAGAGAGAGAGAGAGAGAGAGAGAGAGAGAGAGAGAGAGAGAGAGAGAGAGCACATACTACTGCAAAAAGGCAGCAGAGCTTACTT
>NC_022012.1:67819148-67829125 GCF_000317375.1 Microtus ochrogaster | reverse complement strand
AGCACAGCCCAGCTGCAGAATGGGATTCCCACCTTTCCTTAGCAAAATTTTCCCTTGGGTTCAAAGAATCAAAGAGAGAGAGAGAGAGAGAGAGAGAGAGAGAGAGAGAGAGAGCGCTCACATACTACTGCAAAAAGGCAGCAGAGCTTACTTAGTCCCGGCTCCTCCAGAGGATGTGTTATTATTAGCAGCCCAACGATACCTGTATGTGCTTCCCTAGAGAAGAAGTTCACCTGGCTCACACACTGTAGTTTATCATCCTTAGCTTCAAGCCATAGCTAGCCATGTCCACCAGTCACAAATCAAATCAAATCTTCTTACATGTATTTATTTATTTTGATTGTGTGTATTGGTGTTGTGCATGTACCATGTCAGGAGTACGAAGGTCAGAAGGACAACTTGTAGGAGTCAATGCTCTCAGTTCCAGGAATGGAATTCGGGATCTTAGTCTTGGTGGCAAGAGCCCTAACCCACGGACATCTTGCTGGTCCCTCAAACCTATACTTTAAAAAAACAAAAGATTTTATTTGTATGTATGTGTGTGTGTGTGTGCATGAGTGTGTGTGTGTGTGCCCATGCATGCACTCATGTTAGTGCAGACTTAACCCTTAGAGCAGTGGTTCTCAACCTCTGGGTTGCAACCCCTTTGGGGTCACATATCAGATATCCTGAATATCAGATATTCTCCATTACATTTCATAACAGCAAAATCAAAATAATTTTATGGTGGGGGGGTCACCACAATGTGAGGAACTGTATTAAAGAGTCACAGTATTAGGAAGGTTGAGAACCACCACCTATGAGCTCTCGTGAATGTCGGTGCTAGGAACAGAACTCTGGTCCTCTGGGAGGTTAAGCAAGCACTCTTAACCCCCAAGCCATTTCTCCAGCTCCCAAACCTAAACTTCTTGGAAGAAATAACAATGGAGATGTTCCCCTCGCCTTTCCAGAGCAACTATGTGCAGAGCAGGAACGAGCCTATCGTCTTTAACGGACAGGTCAGGTTTCCTGGCCAGCTCATCCATTAAAACTGTAAACTCATTATCCAGTATGTTGTCTGGGAAACTGACGGCGACTAAGGAGCAAGCTGCATATTTTAATGCGCAGAACTGCTGGATTTACACACTTTTCAAATCCTTCCCTTTCAACCATGTGCTCTAGTTACTCATTTAAAAGGTGGTAGCAGAGGTGAGGGGTGGAGAGTTGGGGGAGGGTGCAAATATCACGACACAGAAAGACCAAACCCCAGTCTCTGTCGATGTCCCCATGCGTTGAAAATAATGACCGCTGGCAAAGGCCACGCTTTCCCAAGTTAATCTGTGCTTGAGAATCTTCCCTGGCCCCGGAAACAGTAGGATGTGTTCATTTACAGCAAGCCCCAAACTCCTGCACAGCACACCAATGGCTATGTCTTGAGTGTCCTGCTTAGCCGAGGGGCTGACCACCCTTTCCTTCCAGAGCTCAGGCCTGACGCCTTGGCCAGCCTTATTCTTGATGGCCCACAGGCCACAGGCAGACAGGGCCGGGGCCTGATCCAGTGCAGAGTCTTTCCGGCTTTACTAATTAACAGGGCTTCTGCCACAGCCAGCTTTTGTTTCCTTTCTGTCTCCCTTTCTGCTGAATGAGGGCAAACAGCTGAGGCGTGGAGGCCAGGGGTAGAATGCTGGCTTGTCAGTTCCGTGCCACTGGCCACCCCACACTCCAGTGTGGAGGCTGCAAGAGCTGGGCTGAGAGGTACCCAGCTGCCCCCTCCCAGCCCTCCCCGCCCCCCAGTTCACCTGCTTTGGGAGGTTACTGTCTCTTCTCCACTCAGCTGCATGGCTGCTCTCCTTGGCCCAACGACAGCCGGAACCGATAATAGATCCCTTTATCACTCTAAGATGTAGGAAGTCACACCCCTTATACTATCTTCAGGGTCCCACCAAAGTGACAGTGAGCTATTTAGGTACATAAAAAGCTTGTTTTACTCCTAAGGCTCTTTCCTAGCTCTCTGCAGATTTCACAGTCATCGGTCTCTGGTTTGTGGTGGTTTGAGTTCTCATGAGCATAGGAGTCACCTATGCTCATTCTGTCTCAAGGTCTAGAGCAGGGCCTGAGATGCTGTCTCTAACTAGTCCTGGGTCAGACTGGTGGCACCCCATCTCATTGTCCTCTCCTGCCCTCCAGTTGTGTGTGAGTCCCATTTAACTTGAGATCTCCCGGTCAAGTCCTTTATGCTTGTAAAATCTCAGAGTTTCAAGGAAGAGCTGATTCCAAAGCCAAGAACCCCGAGCTCCTCTTAAGTTTCCTTTTGTTAGATGTGGCTTCTAATCCATACTCTGCTATCCTTTCCATGATGACTCTGGGTAATTCTTGAGCTTACATCTGCTTCAGTTTCCTCTGCAACATACAACCCATCTAGCTAGTTTTGGTGTCCCTGCCACTTCTGATAGCCCAAAGAGCCTAGAAGGAACCGGAGGAAATTGGGCAGTATCAGACAATCGTGCAGCCAAATTTGGACTTCAAAGGCTTTCATTCCTGCCATGTCACGGTCACATGTTATTTCCACCCTCTGCCAGGTCTCAGAGTCCTTGCCACAACATTCAGAGCAGAAGACAGCAGGCAGCTTCTTGCCACAAAAGCAGAATAAAGTCACCAGTTCATTTTCCCCCTCCTATTACTAATTCACCATACCTCAGGCTAAACAGACAAAGCTTCCAGAAAAAAAAAAAATGTATTTCCATTCTGTGCATTTGTTGCTGAAGTGGTCACTCTCCTGTATACAGAACCTCCTAAAAGATACTTCCTGCCCCCTCTTTATCCTGTTTAGTTATCCTGGTTTTTTTTATTCCTATAGTAACACAGTGAATATGTAGCTTAAAACTGTAAGTGGTCTCCTGGGACTGGCAAGATAGTCCAGTGGGTGGAAGCGTCAACAACCTGAGCTCAATCCTAGATCCTATGCAAAAGGGGAAGGAAAGAACCAATTCCGCAAGGTTATCCTCTGACCTCCATGACACACACCATGACACATATACAACCCCACATACATCATAAACACACATATACACACAATGATAAACGAATATATGTACACACACACGCATACATAACTCATTTCCTTCATAATTTCCTTGTAAAAGAAATAAGCCATGTTTTACTATAAGAGGTTAAGAAGCCACAAGATCCAACCTCATAGAGGCCCATAATTCTGACACAGATCCAGACAAAAACCCCAGTACTAAAATCCTAATATTTGGGCTGGAGAGATGGTTTAGCAGTAAACACTGGTTGTTCTTACAGAGAACTCAGGTTTGGCTCTCAGAACCCACAGGGAGGCTTACAACTGTCTGTGACTCCAGTTCCAATTGATGCTGTTTTCTGCAGGAACTACAGGTATATGTTACACATATATTCGCGCAGGCAAACACCCATATGCTATATATATATATATGTATCTCAACACTTGGTCCCACAGGGTGCTTGACACAGGCTGTCATTTAAACCACATAATAAACATATTCAGATACTGACAATAATTAAGTATAACATATAATAAGTAAGTAAGTATAACTCTTATAAAATCTCTCTCAACCAAATAGGGAAAACACTGATTTTCCCCAAAGGCTGTGTGCTCATGTTAAATTTCCAGAGGAGAAACCCCATAGAGAGGTAGGTTGATAACTGACTGAGCTATCCATTTTCAATTAGTTAAAATGGTGGGTCTGTGTCATATGAAGGGCGTCTCAATAAAAACAAGGGAAGGGGGCATGCCATGTTTTGGTGTGGTCTCTGAAGGATCTAACTCAGGTCCCTAGACCTGCAGACAACGCGCTTTATTAGCTGAGCTCTCTCCTCTGCTCCCAGATTTAATTTTTTAACATCTCCTCTTTAAAAAGAAACACTTGCCAAATGTGCTCCAGTTTCTCTGGGTTCTCTCAGTTTCCTGAAGATAGAGAGAGCCTCACGTCATATTTATGAGACAATACCTTCCTAAGCTAACCTTATGGCCAGCACCTGGAACATCTGTTTAGAGACTCCAACACCCCCCACTGTTAGCTTCAAGGAGCTGCCTGCGGAAGAGACTCCGCCCAGACAATGCCCTGCTCCTGAGCTTGCGTCATAGGGAAAAAGCCAAGGGTAGCACCAGGAAAATAAAACAGGGGTTAGACTCCTTGTTGAGATTAACTTCGTCATTGACAGCCACGGGACCTTACAAAAGGTCACAAAGCAGCTTGCTGTCGGCAACCAGGCTGGACAAGTTGAACAGGATTTTTGAAGTGGCTAAGCAAGCACACTGTCCCCATACTGATGTGGACACCCCTCCAAAATAAACTGAAGGTTCAGCCTGGGAACACACAGGTCTCCAAAGCCACACTTTCCACGTCTTCCTTCCTGATAGAACTTGTTACTTGGGAAAGGGCAGCTTCTGCCTTCCTATCCTGTTGCTATCAGATGTCCACAGAGGCTGAGGATCAACTCAAAGCGGTAGGAACCTTGGAACTTTAAAAATTTTAAATGCAGGGCTGGGATTGTAGCTCACTTAGTAGAGTGCCTGTCTAACATGCACAAGCTCTGGGTTCCACGCCCAGCAGTTCATAAACTCGGGATAGTGGTGCATGCCTTTAAAATCCCATCAGACTCGGGATAGTGGTGCATGCCTTTAAAATCCCATCAGACTCGGGATAGTGGTGCATGCCTTTAATTCCATCACTCAGGAGGCTGGAGGAAGAGGATCAGAAGTTGAAGGTCAGCTTGGGCTACGAGAGTACTTCCTCCACCCCTAAAACAATCAAACAAAAACACTAAAACTAAAACCTCACACCAAGAGCTCCCGAACAAATGGCCTCACATTTCATAGGAGGGTTCTTAGCATCCTCAAATTGGGTCAAATGACCATTGAGAAAATTACCAAATTGTCTTTTTACCTCCAAGGCTACAACTGGGGAAAGGAACTGACTGAAGTCATCTTTGGGAATCAGGAGGCTAGACCAAGGCTGTTAGCAAACAAGCTTGAAGGTTGAGTCCTACAACCCTGGGGTTAACACACATCACAAGAGTGACATTTACTTATTTCCTCCTTTAGTTTTTTTTTTTTTCTTTCCTCCTTTAGTTTAAAGTGGCTATTCCCCTGAAGAAAAGAGAAAACAGCCAGTACCAAGCCTAAAGAGGTTCTCTGACCCCCTTGCAAGCCAGCCTTCAGTAGGGCCACAGCCAGCTCCGGCTGAGGTGCCTGGAAAGCCGGGCCAGCAGTAGAAATCTCCTGGCCCAGGTGAGGCCACCTGCTCTCTCTGAGGTTTTTGTCTACATATCAATGCCTCGGAGTCACAGTCTGGTTTCCTTAAGAACACAGGTGGCATTCTTTCCCCCACACAGACCAGGAGAAATGAAAGGTGAGAGTGCCAAATGTCAAACCACTAGCCGCTGTGTAAACAGCCGCAGTGTCCAGGAAGGAATTACTGCGCACACCGCATGCTCCAGAGCGTGAATCACAGACTTCCTTCAGGCAGGGCCTGGAAGTTGGCAGGTGACTCTCTGGCTTCTGGCCCTGTGGATCAACTGTTCTCATCCAGGCCATAGGGATGATTCTCATCCTGCCCCTTTGTTCCTCCGTGGGGAACAAAATGCCACCTTTGCCCCTCAGAAGAGCTTGAACAGGCGGGTGGGGTGGAGTGACAGCCCATTGAGAACACCCAGGCTCGCTCTCGTGTGGCTCTGCCAGGCCTTCCTAGGGCACTTCCCCAGGTTACTCTGCAGAAAGAAGCCGCCTTGGATGTTGGCCCAAGAGACCCCATGAACACGCTAACTCCACCACCATTTCCAGTTCTTTCCCGCCCAACTGCCTGTAAATCCTTATTCCCGGTCCTCTTGAACTAACGGGTGACCATGCGATTAGCTTTGGCCCAGAACATAAAAGCGAGCCTGAGGGACTCAGTAGCATGCTTGCTGAGGACCAGAGTTTGATCCCCCAAACCCAGCTAAATTAAAGGGAAGGAAACCAGGGCTGGAAAGATGGCTCCATGGTTAAGGAAGACTTGTGGCTCTTCCAGAGGACATGAGTTCTGTTCCCGGCACTTCCATCAGGAGGCTCACAACCGTGTGCAATTCTAGCTCCAGGGGATCTTCCGACCTGTGAGAGCACCTCCATTTATATACGAGTTTGTATGTGCACATGTGTGCGCACACACACACACACACACACACACACACACACACACAAATAAACAAAGTAGATGAAGTAAGGTTTAAAAAACCAATAGCTGACGAGGAAGGATGGGCAAAGGGACACGTGGAACATTAAAGGGGGACTGGTGGAGCGGTTACCCCAGGGCCTAGGGTTACCAGCGTGGTGAGGGAAAGGTGAGTCACTAAAACACACTTTGTTTCCAAATACCAGAATGATATCTACTAACCTGTATACTAACCTAATAAAAACAGTCTTTTTTTTTTTTAAACTCAAAAATGTCAAAGCTGGATATGATGTGAGTGCTTCTAGCCCTAATCCCAGTACTGGGAAAGTGGAGTCAGGAAAATCTCTGGGACTCACTGGGGGCTCACTGACTGGCAAAGCAGCTGCGGAGCTCCAGGCCAGAGAGTCTCGAATGAAAAAAGGATAGTACCCAAGGAATTCAAGTTTAGCCTCTGGCCTCCATACACCTGCATTCACACACATACCCACATACACATACACACACAATCCACACATACATGCATGAACGCATATACAATCACATACAGTAACCCCTGCACACATACATGCATACACACAGTCTCATTCATACAAGTACTTCCATACACACCCCACACTCACTTCTCATCCATACATATGCCCACACTCTTGTACATATCTGACCTCTGCTGTAGTGGCAGGGAGTGTTGCACTAATGGGTTCTTGGAGTCTGTACCAGAGTATGGTGCATACTGCTTCTCATTTGTTTGTGTGTGGGTATGTGTGTTGGAGGTAGGTAGGGGTGTGTGTGTACGTGTGCAAGCGTGCACACGTGTGTGTGTGTGTGTGTGTGTGTGTGTGCGGTACATCTAAAGTTGCTCTAATGAGCAAAAGAGCTCCTCCTACACCCACCTTGATACACACTGGGAAAGTGGCAAGAGCAAGAAGTGTTTCTCAGTTGAACTACCGAGACGTGGGGCCAGTTACTACCACAGGGTGGTCTAGCTTATTGAGCCATGCCAAGACCTTCTGCTCCCAGGCTCAGCCTGCCTGTCCCAGGTTGACAGAGAATAAAACTCAAGTCCATTCCGCTTCCTCCCCAGGAGCTGGAGGGACGTGACAAGGAGAGCGCATGGGCATCTAGAGTCATGCTTGGGTTCAAAGCCTGGCGTTTAACAGAGCCACATGACTCAGAACTAGTCAGTTATCCGTTACTGAGACATCACTCTGAAGAGGCGATGACATCACCTGCCAGCAGAGTCCTGAGAGCATGAGCTGCCACGGGCTTTAACTATGAAGTAATGCCCAGCTGTGCAGCGCACGCCACGTGAACAGCGGCGGTTACAGCTGCCCTCACTGCTGACATGCACAGCTGTGGGAAACCAGGCTTTTCTCACTCTGTGTAACCAGAAGTAACATTTGTTCTCAGAGTGGATCCATATGGTCCATGGTAGCATCCGTGGTGACACCCAGAACCTGACCAGGCAGAGGAGGCTGCTTAGCAAGCACACACCCTACTGTTCTGCTTCGAATCCTTCGAATCTGTCCTAGCCAGCCCTCAAACACTCCAGGGCCAGTGAAGCATGGCGGGACCAGATTGTGAGGACCCTCTGCCTTAGGTTCATCTGACAGGGGTCCTCTGTGACACTCCATGCCACATCACTCCACCATGTGGAGCTGACCACCACATAACACATAACCTCAGAACCCCTCATAGCAGCCCAGAAGGTAAGCTGTGGCTGGAGAAGACCTCCTAGATATCATATACAGGGACCTAGCCCATCCCCAAGGCAAGGTGGTAGGATATTCCTTATTCAAGTAAGCTTGACCTGACTTCCTATTGAAGACTAAGAGCCTGGCAGCCCCCCTCAGTCAAAGCTTTGATAATGGCTGTGTGACAGTGGGGCTTTGAGGAGAAAGAGACCAAAGAGAATCATCTGTCCTTCACCACAGAATCCCTGGTCACAGAATCTATGGTCAAAGTGTAAAAGCCATTCAAGCTGAGTCCTGAAGTAGCAACTTAACAAGGGCTGTCTCTGCCCTATGGCCTCCCAAGCATGCCTCTGGAGGTGGCCTCAAGGAACACTGGAGGCTCAGTGAGACCCCTTATCCCTGGTCCTGGGTGGCCCCTGAGACTTCGTACAATCACAGGATGTGAGAGAAGGGACTTGAAGCAAGGATGTCAGCGCCCACCATGGAATAGCTATCTCTCCATACTGAAAACCGGTTTAATAACACAGAGAACCATTCTCAAGGATAAACTCACACGAGAAAATGAAATATGGACCAGCGAGACGGCTGGGCGTGTTCAGGCATTACTGCCAAGCCTGACAACCAGAGTTCCATTGCTGGGACCAATATGGTGGAAGAAGAGAACCGATCCTCCAACCTCCACATGTGTGCTGTGGGGTGTGAGCAAACACGAATGCGCACACACACACACACAAAAAAAAAATCATACATTTTTCAAAAAATTTCAACGTGGTCCCCACAGTCTAACAGTCTCAAGGTCATGGTTGATGATAGAGAGGAATGGTATCAACATGGCTGTGGTAATGAATGTAATTTCTCCCCATGATCTATTAGAGGCATGGCTTTGTTTAGGTGGGTATGGCCTTGTTGGACAAAGTATGTTACTGTTGGAGAAGGCTCTGAGGTTTCCTATGCTCAGGATGCCCTACAGTGTCTCATTCGACTTCCTGTTGCCAACAAGATATAGGACTCTCAGCTACTTCTCCAGTATCATGTCTGCCTACATATCGCCATGACCTCCTCACCCCCCCACCATGATAATGAACTGACTCTGAAACTCTAAACAAGCCACCACAATTAAATGCTTTTCTTTATAAGAGTTGCCATGGTCATGGTGTCTCTTCACGGCAACAGAAGCCCTAACTAAGACAATGGCAGATAAAGGTTATTCCCTCTCTCTGACCTACCAAAGTTTCTATTTCTGCAGGCAAGTCAAGCCAGATCTAGAGAGCCATGCATTTGTCCCAAAGTCAGAGAATGTCAGTTATCTGGGCTGCCTAATTTCTCAAGTTCAAGCCCTAATTGGAATGTCTAATATGCGCCTACATCCTGCCATATCTCTGACAGATGAACAGCTACTTGGCCTCTGCTTCAAGGTGCTGGACATACAGACAACCTTTGAAAACAAACTTTCTCATTTCTGTCCCTCTCTGCCATAGAAACATCCTCATGCTGAGCCAACCTCTGCATCCCTACTGTGCCACTGGGAACCAGGAAGGATGGTTCAAACATTAGAAGCCACCCTGAGTCCCCTCCAGCCTCTCCACCACACTGTCTCTATGCTAAGCTTTCAAGGTGCCTTTCCCTTCACCAGCATGCAGTACTAAGTAATTCTCAAAGTGTAGAGCTCAAGCCTGCCAGCTCTATAAAACTTAGGCGCTGAGGCAGGAGACTCACAAGTTCAAGGTGTGGTGGTGTTTGCTTAAAATTGCAGTGCCAGGAAGATAGAGACAGGAGGATCTTTGGGGTTCTCTGAGCAGCCAGCCTACTAGAATCAGCAAGTTCCATATTTGTGAGCCATCCCTCCAAGATAAGGTGGATGGCTTCTGAGCAGTGACAGCTGAGGTGGTCTGTAGTAATATGAGCAGTGGGGCTGCATCCCCAGCACCACGGCCACACCCCGGCCACCTCCGGCTAGCTTTGCCCAAAATAATTACACAGACACTGTATTCATTTAATCACTGCTTGGCCGGGCGGTGGTGGCGCACGACTTTAATCCCAGCACTTGGGAGGCAGAGGCAGGCGGATCTCTGTGAGTTCGAGACCAGCCTGGTCTACAAGAGCTAGTTCCAGAACA
>NC_022012.1:67816720-67818683 GCF_000317375.1 Microtus ochrogaster | reverse complement strand
GCCGGGCGGTGGTGGCGCGTGCCTTTAATCCCAGCACTTGGGAGGCAGAGGCAGGCGGATCTCTGTGAGTTCGAGACCAGCCTCGTCTACAAGAGCTGGTTCCAGGACAGGCTCCAAAACCACAGAGAAACCCTGTCTCGAAAAACCAAAACAAAAAAAAAAAAGTAATGCTTCACATAGACAGAAAGGTACACATGCGCACATACACAAAGCATGGTAAGGGAATGTGTTTGCTGGATGAAGATGCATCTAGATAGACCCTTATAGACTTCTGTCTATAATTTAATTCCCTAAACCTAGACCATGAGTGGTCAGTGTGCCAGGCCCTGGACAAGCGTGGATGTCATCAGATCCCGCCCTTGCCCTGGTCTAGTTTCCATTTTGTTGACACTTGATCAGGCTGCCTGGGGTTGTCTTTGCTGGTCAGTTTGGCAACTGATGAAGTAAAGTGATTTAATCTCTCAGGGCCTTCATTTCCTTTCTCAAAAGCAAAGATGTACTGTCTAAGCATGAAGACCTGAGTTTAAATCCCCAGCACTTACATACAAGGTGAACATGACCATGCATACCCATAACTCAAGTGTTGGTGGTAGAGAGAGGGGATCCTAGGAGCTCTGGCTGGCCAGCCCAGACAGAACACAGTGTCTCAGGTTCAGTGATAACTCCTGTCTCAAGGGAATGAGACAAAGAATAATAGAAGAAATCTGATTACCTGTCCTGGTTTCCTCATACACACATGGGTGCATGACCCCTGCACACACATGTGCATAGATATGTATATACTACATACATGCATCCACACATGAAGGGGAAAACAGAGACTAATAATAGCTTGTAATATACCTCTCTTTATGGCATATTTGGAGCTTCAGGCAGTGGCCTGAGCATTGTGCCGACTTAGAGCTTTGTCCTGGGTAGTGCACTCAGCAGCTCATCCTGGGCATGTAGGGAGCTAGGACCCTCATTCAGACTCCCTAACACAGGGTGCCGTGGTTGATAAAGGTCGTATAAGGAGGGAAAAGGTGTAGCGGGATTTGTCCTTGGGAGTCAAATTCAACTTAACTGTAAAGGGACTTAACTGTGTTGGGACTTGCAGGAGCTCTATAAAAAGGACGTGACAGCCAAAGGGGTCTTGGAGGCAAGGAAGGAGGGGAGAAGAATAGCCTGGGAGTCAAAGGGGGATTGGGAATAGTGGTGAGATGCCATAGTGATGTCTTGACTGTCCCCACGGCTCCTGCAGGATTTCTCACAGAAGTCTGCCTGTCTAGAGGTAGTTGTAGCTTTTAGTTTGGACTTCAGTTCAAGCTCCAAATTTGATTTTGGCCTCACTTATGCCTCTGAGGGATTGGACTGTTTTATTGATGGAAAGATTGTCTCGTGAGAGTTAGTTGGCAGTCGGGATGACAAACCAAGCCCTTTCAATTGTTTTGATTTGGGGATAGATGGTTGTTGGGTTGTCTTTTGTTTGTTTATTTTGGCTGAGTCTCCCTAAGGCTCCTGGCTGGTCTTGAGGTCGCTGAGTGCTGTGATCAAACTCGGGTTCTTATATTTTCAGATAGCACTTCATTGGCTGAGCTATCACTAGCCCTGTGTCTATTATTTTTTTGAGACAGGGTTTGTCTTAGCTGGGGTTTCTATTGCTGCAACGAAGCACCATGACCAAAAGGACTTGGGAAGAAAAGGATTCATTTGGCTTCCACTTCCACATTGTAATCCATCCTTGAAGGAAGCCAGGACAGGAATTCAAACAGGGCAGGATCCTAGAGACAGGAACTGATGCAGAGGCCATGGAGGGGTGCTGCTTACTGCTCCCCCTGGCTTGCTCAGCCTGCTTTCTATAGAATCCAGGACCACTAGCCCAGGGCTGGCATCACCCACAATGGGCTTGGCCCTCCTCCCATCAAACACTAATTAAGAAAATGTCTACCACTTGATCTTATGGAGGCATTTTTTTTTTTTTTTT